>NC_080104.1:6097736-6337736 GCF_950005125.1 Chionomys nivalis
ATGTGGCAAAGGCAGGCATTGAACTAATGAATGTAGGCCAATGAGGAATGTTTCAAGGTAATCCCTTGCTGTCAGTAAACTTCATGGGTAGCCCCTTATATAGGCCCTTATGCCAAATCCAGTCAATGGTGTTGACCTTGCCTTTAATTGGAGCTTTATCTCAGGTAAAGCAGAGCACATGATGGGTTGAATGTATAGGGCCAAAAAAACAGAGAGGAATATTAAAACCATATGTGGCTAACATAGCAATGACTTTGTGGGGATGTGATTTGTTACAGCAATGGAATACTCATATTAACATTCCCCCAGTCTAAGAAACAAACCATAAAATAACATATGTTTCTAGGAAAAATATTACAACATATTATAAAGAACAGTCACCCACCATCCAGGTTATACAAGACCAGGTCAAAACAGCTGCTGATATTTCAAAGGCACCAACAGTCCTACCTTTTTATGGTTAACAGACAACCTATATGGGTTAAGCAATGGCCTTTAGCAATAGAGAAACTTCAGGCTTTAGTACAGCTGGCACAGGAGCAACTTAGAGGCTCAGCATATTGAAAAACCAACCAGCCCTTGGAATTCTGTATTTATCACTAAAAAGAAAGATGGAAAATGGAGAGTGGTAACAGATCTAAGAGCTGTTAGTAAGGTGATTCAGTCAATGGAATTTCTAGTCTAGAATTTCTTTGACTTCTCTATTGCCTAAAGGATAGCCTCTTATAGTTATTGATTTAAAAGATTGTTCTTCACTATACCTTTACAAGAAAAAGAGAAAAATTTGCCTTTTTGGGAGATTCCCCCACAGGGGAAGTCAAATAGCCCCACCTGTGACAATATTTTGTAAGTCAACCATTGGAAATGATATGTAAGCAATTTCTTGACTCTATGGTTTACCATTACATGGATGACATTTTGCTATCTGACTCCAATGTAGACACTGTAGAAAGAATGTTTGAAGAAGAAAATTTTGCCTTGTTAGGGATTACAAATTGCTCCTCAAAAATACAGAGATTCTATTAATCATTTAGACTATAAAATATGTTTAAAAAAATTAGACTTCAAATGGTGTAGGTTAGGAAAGAACAATTGCAGGCTCTTAATGACTTCCAAAGATTGCTAGGAGATATTTCCCATCTATGGTGTACTATTGGGATAGGTCCTGATGACCTGATTAATTTAAACAAAACCTTAGCAAGTGACAAGTATTTAAATAATGCCAGGGAATTATCAACTGAAGCTGAAAGATAATTGACTTTGATTGAAGAAAAAAATTACAGAAGGCACATATGGATTGTGTGGATTCAAATCTTAACTGCATTCTAGTCATATTACTCTTCAAAATTCCTCCTACAGGAATTTTAATTCACAGGGAAGATATTATCTTAGAATAGGTATGTTTACCACATAAACTGGGTAAAAAAATTTAAAACTTATGTGGGAAATGTCTCTGAGTTAATTCTAAAAAAAATCGAGACTTTCAATTAGCAGGAATAGACCCAGGAGATAGTATAGTACCTTCTAATAATGATGGTCTTGGAAAATTATAGGCAGAAAGTGAACTCTGGCAAAGAGCTTGTAGTAATTTTTTGGGAGATATTAACAATAAATATCCCAAAGCAAGAGAATTTAACTTATAAAGAGAACTAGCTATATTCTTCCTCACATTGTATGAGGAAACACCAATAACCAATAAACACCCTTCATCCTCTACTGATGCAAATAAATCTAGAAAGGCAAGTTACAAAAAAGAAAATTTAAGTAAAGTGGATCAAAGTCCTTATGATTCTGTCAAAAAGTCAGAATTTATGCTATTATCATGGTACAAAGGGATTTTAAAGAACCTCTCAATATAGTTAGTGATTCACATCATGCAGAATGAGATGTTTCGCATATTAAAACCACTGAATTTATACCAAATGATACAGAATTGACATTAATATTTATTTGATTACAAGATGCAATCAGGCATACAAATTATTCCATATACATAACACATCACATATGATCCCATATGTGTCTGTCAGGTCCTCTAGCACAAGATAATGCAGAAATTGATCAATTACTGATTGGAAATGTACTAAAGGCCTCAGAATTTCAAAAATATCATGTCAATAGCAAAAGTTCAAAAAATATTTTTCTACCACATGGCAATAAGCCAAGGAATTTATGAGGAAATGTCCACCAAACAACACTATCTGCAGGAAGTAATCCAAAGGGTACTCAAAGGAATGAAATCTGACAGATCTCATTTTGTAGAATTTGGAAAACTATAATATGTGCACCACACCATTGACAGCTATTCACATTTTCAAAGGGTGACTGTTTTGAGTTTGGAAAAGGCTGATTCAGTAATCACACTTTGCTAGAAGTTATGGCCATCATGGGTATGTCTGTACAAATAAAGACAGACAATGCTCCAGCATATGACTCTAAAACAATAAAACAGTTTTTTGCTTATTATAATAAAACATATTACAGGTATACCACATAATCCTTCAGGGTAGGCAGTAAGAGAAAGAGCAAATCAAACTCTAAAGGGATGTTAAATAAACAGACAGAGACAAAAATACCCCCAGAAATATATTTATAATGCCTTATTAACTTTGATTTTTTTAAATGCTAATGAGAAAGAAACAATAACTGTTGAGATACATTGGATAGAAGAAAAAACTCCAGAATTAAATCAGCTGACATACTTTAAAGATGTACTGAGCTCAGAATGGAAACCAGGACATGTGTTACATTGGGGAAGGGGTTTGCTTTTGTTTCCACAGGAGAAGAAAAGCTATGAATACCATAAAAATTGACAAAGAATCGATTTGAACAAGCAATACCTCTTAATTAGAAGAGATGATATTTCATCAAACAGCCTGACCATTAAATCTAAACTAACCTATAAAACTATAAAATGGTTTTCATTTGATCAGATATAACTTGCCAAAAGGGAATCTCCTCAAAATTAGGGTTGGAGAAGGGTTTTGTTTCTGTGTTTTCAGGAGATTAAAGGATTCAGCAAAGGAATCTGAAGACCACTGGACATATAAGACATCTGAAGAAAAAGGTCAAATAATCCAGAAAAAATGTCTCAAGAAAATTAGCCTAAGATTAAATTAGCCTATTGGCATATCACATTTCCAAAAGGTAAAATTTCATAAATCTTCCCAAATGTTTGTTTCTGTTGTTCTCTACAGACATATATGCAAATGGTCTTTTTGTAATTCCAGTCCAATTAATTTTGGAGTTGGAGTTTGGCTCTCTCCTTCTCTACACCCAAGCATGCTTATTAAAGTGAAATCCAAAATCTCTCATGTCAGAAGAGCCACCTGATATGGTACAGAAGAAAAACAAATATTTAAGGACTATTTTATTGCTACTAATCTCATTATCCTTTAGTTTTATATTGACCATGTAACAGCTTTTCTTACGGTATAAGATTTATAAGATTAATATGTAAATACATATATATATATATATATATATTAAGCTTATATATATGTTAAACTTTTGTGATGATATTAATTGTAGAAGGAGCTGAGGGCAGGCCTGCTTTTCGTCCCGCATGGCTCCCGCATGGGTAGCTTTATACCCGAAATAACAACACACAAACTGTATTTATTTAAACACTGTCTGGCCCATTATATCTAGCCTCTTCTTGGCTAACTCTCATATCTTGCTTAACCCATATTTAGTAATCTGTGTAGCACCACGAGGTGGTGTCTTACAGGGAAAGATTCAGCATGTCTGACCTGGCGGCTGGGTCCATTGCATCTGACCAGAGAGGAAAGGTATGGCATCTGGCTCACTTCCCTTCTTTCCAGCATTCTGTTCTGTCTACTCCACCCACCTAAGGGCTGGCCTATCAAATGGGCCAAGGCAGTTTCTTTATTAACCAATGACCTTCCTCCATCAATTATTGATCAGATAGAGTACCAACTAATTCTAGAAAAGATTTCATCTACCTTCCTGTACATGATTTCTAGTTTTATGTAGCAAACCATGAGCATGCCTAACAGCAATCTTTGGAGTCTCCAAAAGCAGGATGGGGCCCCACAACAATGATTCCTCCAGGACTATGATAACACCACTAAACTCAAGAACACCACCTAACAATTGGCTTTGGACTACAAACTGCTCAGCACAGTTTTGAGGTGGCTAGCTGAGATGATCCAGCCTCACAGACTGCTCTAGCCAGGACTTGAGACAAGCCCTGAACTTTCCCATTATGCAGAGACTGGACAACAAATGATACAGCTGCCTCTCCCAGAATCTGACAATTAACCCAAATTTTTCTTTTCAGGATCCCCTAAAGAAACCATCACCCTCAGACAGCCAAAAGTAAATTTAAGGATATGACATCCACATTCCCAAGAGGTGGGGTGGGTAGGTTTGGTTGTTCAATTGGCTATGTATATTTGTCATTGTTGATGAGGATTGGTTACAAGTTATTGGTAATGGTCAGGAAAAAAACTAAACAAAGGAAAATTAGATTCAAGGTTCTTGTTTTAAAAAGAAAATGGGCAGTATATGGATATGATATGATTAAAAGGTAGATTATTGAATCTACTTTTAAAAAGCAACTACTAGTTTTAAATGTTTTACATTGGATTGGATTTTTGTATATTATATACAAATCTTGTATGTTGATGGAAGTTTGAGATTAATTTTGTATGACATACTGTACATACATTTTTATTCTTGTTCAAGGTATTGTACCTATGCCATGCAATTTCTAGTCCTTGAAAATTATTGTTATCAACTGTTTAGGATAAAAGGGAATGCAGGTTAGTAGTTAATTACCTATTATAATTGAACTTGTAGTCACATTAGGTATGTTTTCAAGGTCAAACAATGATATATTTTAGATAGACAGGTCATCTTCATACACTTCAGAGATCCCCAGAATATGACATTTAGGATGTTTTAATAATAACATAGGCTCCTTTTTCTCTGTTTTTGACAATGAGACATGTCTGTTCTTGGCATCACCAATCTACTTCAGAGACTATATTGGGCATTCAAGAAACTCCATATGGAGTTTTATTTCTTTATGATAAAAGCAAGCCACCAGATAAGAAAGTGTTCTTGCCTCAACTACTGACAGTATGCTGTCCTAATGGGATAAACAGGACACAAAAGAGAGCGAATGCCAAACCTTGCCCAGACAAGGTAGGATAGTCCTTCAAAAAACCCACTTCATAGAAAAATCTGTCAGATATTCTAGGCTGTAGGCCAAAGATGGATGCCTCAACATTGCAGAGGAACTTTGGGTGACTGTCCAGCCAGCCATCTGTTTCTGTCATTTCTTACAAATTTTGGAAATTGCTTGCTTGTACTTCCTGCTTACTCAGTTAATATTATATCCTCCTTTGGTCTCTAAGGGAGTTGAAGACTAGATAGTTATAGTTATAATTTTCCTTGTTTACCATATGCAGAAAAAAAGTTATGATAGGAAATAAATTAGGTACAAGACTTTTGACTTACCAAGATAGGATAGATAATAGAGTATTTTATCTAAATTTGTCAAATGCAAATAGACTAGACATTGTTGATGTATTTATTGCCTGTATATATTCTATATAGTCATTGTACTTATATATAGTTTTTCTTATACTAGTTATAGCCTTCATTTTTATTTTATGCAACAGGAAATGTAATAATGTTTCATTTGTATTTTAATAAATAAAGCTTGCCTGAAGATCAGAGTAAAACAGCCACACTGGTCAGTCATATAGCCTAGGTATTTGTGGCACACACCTTTAATCCCAGTAGCCACACTAGTTCGCCATAGAAGTTTGGCCATAGTGGTGCATGCCTTTAATCCCAGCGCTAGACAGGAATATAAAATGGAGGAGACTGGTCTCAGCTCAGTCTCATTCTGAGGATTCGTGGAGGCAGGAGTGGCTAGATGCTTTGCTTTTCTGATCTTCAGATTGAACCCCAATATCTGTCTCTGGCTTTTTATTATTCGTACTACAATTTTTCAGTCCTCTTCACATTCTCCATAGCCTCACGTATTTCACCTCACCTGACAAGACAACTTCCTTCAGTCTTCCAGGACCTGTGTTTCTCACACTTCTTGACTGTTGTGATTGCCCTCTGTGAATTCTCTCTCTGTCTCTCTCTCTGTCTCTCTGTCTCTGTGTGTGTGTCTCTCTCTCCATCTCTTCAGCTGCTCATGCTTATTTATCTCTCATTCCCAAGGAAGACTGCGATTCTTCCTCATGTCCTGAACTTCATTTCCTATACTGCATTGTGAAGAACTATCATGTGTCCCTACCACTGTGCCTGCCTGTTAGCAGACACTCATAACCATGGATATCATTGTAAGTCCGTGGGCACTAGTCACATCTAGGTACTTGGTTCTGCTCAATAACCATGTTACATTTACCTGATGGCTTTTCTCTTAGGTTTTTAATTACTGTTTTAAAGTGTCTTCAGCTTCCTGAAATCTCTAGCTTTCACGCCTCTTCCATTACAGTTAACAGATGGCCTTGCCTACTCCTTTACAGAGAAAATAAGAGCCACCAGACAAACCCTGGCTTTACATTACGAAGCCTACAGATTCCCTGGCATCTGTAACCCTCTGCATTCCCCTGATGTCTTCTTCCACCAGAGTCTCTCTGCTTTCTAAAACTTGTTACAGACAGGCCTTCCATCCATGTCGATTCCTTCCCACTCTTCTGGAAATCTCCTATTGGTCAGCGTGTCTTCTTCTCCCCTTGTCTCCATCATTTTAAAAACATGTTCAACTCTTGTCTTAAATAACCGTCCTCCATAGACTTCATGCCACCCTGGAGCTTTTCTTTTATTTCTGTTGGCCCCGCCCAGCCAGATAATCTCTTAACTTCATCATCTCTACCCTTGTGTTTTCTATTCACTTCCCCCAAACTGTTTTCACATGGAGCATTAAGCAGCTTTCTCTGGTTAAGTTAATCAGTAAAATTATTCCAGTTCTTTTCATCCGGATGCAGCTAAAACCTCCTCCATCTTGAAGAGTTCTCTTCTACTTTCTGGGACCACCAGCCTGGCTTCTTACTGCCCAGCTGTGTTTCCTTTAATAAGGGCATGGTCTCCTATCTGAAATGTGCTTTGTGGAGTTCAGTGCTACATCCTCTTATCTAAATTCTGCCTAGACAACTCCACCCACCCATTCCTGTGGGTCCAGTAACTCCTCACACACTAGCCCCTCCCCTTCACTGAAGAGATCTACACCTCAGATTTCTAGATCATGATCTGTACCAGGCCTTCTCTTTTAGGCCACCAACCAGCTCCCAAATCATAACACGGAGACTTATTATTAGCTTAGAATGCTCAGCCTAGCTTAGGCTTATTTCTGGCAAGCTCTTTTAACTTCAATTAGTCTGTTTCTCTTTGCCTACCTGTTGCCTCGGGGCTTTTACTTTTCTTTCTGTCTATGTATCTTACTTTCACTGCTTCTTGTGTCTGCGGGCTGACATCTCCCTTGTTCTCTCCTTCTTCTCTCTTTCCTCTTGAGCCTAGATTTCTCCTCCTATATATTCTCTCTGCTTGCCAGCCCCACCTATCTTTTCTCTGCCTAGCTATGAATCATTCTGCTCTTTATTAGAGCAACTGGGTGCCTTAGGAAAGCAAGATGAAACAAAGGCAGCACATCTTTAACTTTTAACTAAACAAATGTAGCATAAACAAAAGTAACACACCTTTACACAGTTAAAGTAATATTCTACAGCATAAACAAATGTAACACATCTTTGCCCAGCTAAAATAAAATTCCGCAACAATGATCATCTTCAAACTTGTTCTCTCTGAGTTGGCCCTTTCGGAAGGAAACAAACCCAGGGAACACATGCTTGATTCCACTCTCTGTTGCCTATCCCATAACTCAGTAAGGTGGCAGTTCTTCAGCTGTTTATCACTATAGGTCAAGCCACCATTTGATATCCCTCAAACTACAACATCTACATCTTGCAGTCTCCAAAATTCATTTCTATTTTGTTTTGTTTTTGTTTTTGAGACAGAGTTTCTCTGTGTAGCCCTGGCTGTACCTGGTCTAGTTCTGTAGACCAGGCTAGCCTTGAATTCACAAAATCCTCCTTTCTCTGCCTCCTGAGTGCTCAGGTTAAGATGTGCAGAATGCCCCATGCTCAAAATCTATTTTTAAAGAGAGTTTTTAACTCCCTTGCTTATGCTCCTTATGACTAGCCATCGCTACTGGGATAAAATGTGGTCGTGTTTTGCCTCTTTATCTACACTGGCTTTCTTTCAACACCTCCTGGACATTAAGTTCAACCTCTCATCTTTGTACCCACTGCTCTCTCTGCTGGGGAACGTTGCCAGCACCTTTTCAGCTCCACTCTGCAAAGCAGACTTCATGGGACCAGGTTTGTAGAAGCACTGCAGTAAGTGAGGGCTTTTATACTTCTACATCTTAACATTTTCAGAGTGTGTGTGTGTATGTGTGCGCGCACACATTACATGCATGAAAGTGCCCACGGAGGCCAAAGAAGAGCTTCCGATCCCCTGGAACTGGAGTTTCAATTAGTTGTGGTCCAACTGATGGGTTTGTTGGGAAACAAATAGGGTCCTCTGCACCAACATCAAGTGTTTTTTAACTCCTGAACCATCTCTCTAGCCCCAACTTTTCCCCATCTTTAAAAACACATCAGACCATTTTCTTGTATCTGTTCTTCTGTAATAAATAGCTACAAAGATAAGTTGCCTAAAAGACAATTTTTTAAATGCAAACCACTGGAGCAGGGTTAAAGCAGTGATTCTGACTTCTTAACGCCTGTAATTTCCTCCTTTCTTCACATTGTTGTGCACCAGTTGTGCTGTGTACTTTGAAGTATTTGCTCTCGTGGATGTTATCTGATACTGCACACTGATGAAAAATGTTCCCCATAAGTTCGTGTTCCCCAGTGGGTGACATTGTTTGGGAGGTTATGGAACCTTTGGAAGTACATCCCTGAGAAGCGGACGACACTGGAGGTTTATAGCCCGGTTCCTTTTCTCTCTCTGTACTCCCTGCATGCAGAAGGAAAAGTGATCTAATTACTTCCTGCTCCTCCTGCCATTTCTTCTCCACCATCATGGACTCTGTTCCTCTGAAACCATAAGATTAAAGAAGCCCTTCCCTCCTTAAGTTGCTTTTGGTCATGGTATTTTATTATAGCAAGAGGAAAATAGTTTCCATACCTTGTAGAGATTGGGGAGACTTTAAAAATCCCTTCTCCTTCCCATCAGGCAACACCACTCTTCATATTTCCACTTACTCCTTTAATTCTTCCAAATGCAAAGACCAAGAACAATCTGTCCCACACTCATGCAGAAATTCTCTGCGAAACACAGATCAACAGCCACCTCTTCCAAAGGAAATGTTTTTAGCATCTCTTCTTTGTTCACGTCTTCTCCAGGCTGGTTACTATTCATTTGGGATATATAATGGGGAAAAAGCCTTCAGGACCTCAAATCAAAGAATAATTAGAACCTCTTTAATAGGAAGATTGCATCCCCAAAATAATCACAGTGTGGTTTATCTTTCTTGGACCCCCTGATAGTACTGAATTTTATCACCTCTCTGGAGTGGTGAAAGAAGCCTTTTAAAATTCCACTGTGGTGCTCTGAGTCCCTAAACCCCCCAGGATTAATCACAAATATTTTATAAAGATGAAGTTTTGTTATATCTTTGTTCTTTGTGTCTTGGCTTTTGTTAGCGCATTTTAATTAGGATCTGGTATCTGCAATAAACAGTAAACATAAAGAGCTTTGCAAAAATGTATTAGACTGTTTGTTTTCACACTCTAATGCATATTTGCACAATTTTACCATGAAAAAAGGAAAACATGCTAAGCTCTTGGGCTCTATCCCAAATGTCCTGGAATAGAATCTGAAAATTACTAAAAATGAAACTGAACCTCATCATATTCCAGCAATTAACCTAAGAAACGGGGTCCATTCTCTGTATGAGAAAAAATATCTTCCAGGGGAGAAGTCTGTGGAAGGGAATGTTTCTCAGTAATATATGTGTGGTGCTCTCCAAACCTGTCTTCAAATTTGGACCCTTTTCTTCTTGTGCTAAAAGAATTAAGAATTAAGTCAGGTAATTTTTTTTTCTCCTTCAGAGAATTATGAAAGCCTCTTCCATAAACAAAGTCTGGTGCAGTGCTAGGCACTAAACAAGGCCATGGTATTTGTTTTAAGAACCAAAGCTGTGGTTAATAAGCCCTTCTGCTAGATAGTTACACTAAAATGAAATACTACTACAGCAGGAGAGTCAGTAAAAATACCAACGACAAAGGGCAGTTTGAGGCTTTAATTATTGGAGTAAACCCCAATACAAAACGTGACACAAACTGTGAAATCTGCTGTTGTGGCTCTTGAATGAGGGCGTCATCAAGACGGCACCCTAACAATGCGACATCAATCTTAGGAATGTCAGCTTTGGGAGCTTAAAGGGATTTTCCTTCTGAAATCTACCCCTTCACGTGCTTCTAAATAAAATATTGGATTCCAGAATTTATTCTGCTGCATGATTTGCTAATGGAGTGAAACCCAGCAAACTGTGGATAAAAGGCTCTGAGCTGAGCACCAACTTAAAAGATTTTGAAAAATTACATTTTATTGGAAAGTGTCATGTAAAAGTGCAGCATGAACTGTAAAGAAAGGAAGCTGTTAGTGTGAGGCCCAAATCTAACCTACACCTGGTGTTTCTACCCCTCCCCAATTCCTGCTTTGGGGGACTAATATGCCTGAATTTAATTAGAAGATTGTTTTGTTAAGATTAAAGTTGTGGAGAAGTTGAAAGGTTGGATCACACAAAAATAAAAATGACTCTGAAGCTCTCAGGGAATCTGAACTGGGAAACTTAGATTGTATTTCTTGCCAACTGTTTGCAGAAGGATTAAGAGATGCACAGGAATTATTAGTTTTAGATAAAAAGCCAGCATTTTATAAAGTAATTAATTTTTCATTAGTTCCACATAATTTTGGCAAAAATAGTTTTGTTCCAATAAAAGTATTACATTCTAGAAGGTTATTCTAAAATACAGTCATTAACTTCACATTAATTTAACCAGATTAATAATAAGCTAAACTACAGGCAGGAAAGTAGTAATAGTTTTTTACAGAATATATTAGAATTAAAAGGAAAAACTTAAAATGAAAAATAATCTTAAAAAACAGGTCATAAAACTTTCAAGTTTCTCAGTATGGTTATGCATTTATTTAAAAGACGCTTTGCTATGTTTCTTAGCCACATAAAATTAATAGTGTAAAGCCCATAGTTATGTTTTTGCATAGAATTATTTTAGAAGTAACAGATATCATTGTTTTTATTAAAATATATTTTATATTAAAATAAATAAAGTATATCAAAATATATTTTATACTAAAATAAATAAAATATATCAAAACATATTTTATATTAAAATAAATAAAATATATTTAAATTTTCAAAGCAAACTTATTGTCACTAAAACTTCATCCTCAGAGCCACTAACTCTCAGATCATCCTGAAGATTCTACACAGATTGTCTATTCATCCAGAATATAAGAGAGTTCTCAAAACTCTTTAATCATCATGATGACAAAGAACTCTAGCTAAGTCCAGACAAAAGGTCCCAAAGTCCTAGCTAGAGAAAGTTTCTAAGTAGTACTGTAGATAATCCTCCTCATTTCATTGTCCCCACCTGTCTCCAGTCTAAAAACACCTCTCTCCTGCTCCCCCATCTTCAACATCCCCTGCCAATTCCTTCAAATTCTGTTATTGACCTCCAGCCCAATTCAGGTTCCACCGTTTGGACGAGAAGGCCTTGTTGAAAATGTCCATCAGCCTGTGTCACTTTTAAGCTGTTTTCCTTGTACCTGGAATAGAGAGCCTAGCTCCTCAGCTTCTTGCTCAGATCATGACTTCCACTTTTCCCCTGAATGATATTTCCTATGGAATCTGTTCAGCTCAGCTCTTTAACTATTCTAGATCCATGTCCACCCATGCTCATATGCCAGGCAATGGTGATGATTGTCTTCTATAGCACCATCACTACGACAAGACATTTGATTCAATGTGTTCTTGATAACAACATCTACTTGGTTTTCATATTTGTTCTGACTTTTTACCTTTCCTTGCCATTGGACAGATCATACAATTTTCTCCTTTGCATGTTTCTCAGTTCCTCCTGCAACATTACATTGCTCTATACTCTCCCTGTCTCAGTGTAAACCAGAATCCCTTAATGATCCCTGCTCAAAGGGGAGGTACATTTGCCTTATTTGTGCCACTGCATATGACACAAGGAAAGAAACACACTAATATTAATATCAATCTATTCTTTAATGTCTACAGAAATTTGCTGTGGGAGAATGCTTTTGTACACTGTAAAGATTTGTCACTCATATTGGTTTAATAAAATGTTGATTGGCTAGTAGCCAGGCAGAAATTGTAGATGGACAAGGAGACTAGGAGAATTCTGGGAAGAAGAAAGGCAAAGATGCAGTCACCAGTCAGACACGGAGGAAGCAAGATGAGAATGCCTCACTGAGAAAAGGTACCAAGCAATGTGACTAAACATAGATAAGAATTATGGGTTAAATTAAGTCATAAGAGCTAGTTAATAATAAGCCTGAGCTAATAGGTCAAACAGTTTATAATTAATATAAGCCCCTGTGTGTTTCTTTGGGACTGAACAACTGCAGGACTGGGTGGGACAGAAAATTCCATCTACAAATGGCACACAAAAGTTTAGCAAGAATTTCCAAATAAAGTCCAAAAAAGTTTTTAAAAAAGAAAAAAAAGAGGATTCTAGATAGACAAGAACAGAGTAAAGTGTAGCTTCCTGGTAACAGTCTTTTCTCTGCCAGCTATGTTTGCTGGCAGTGAAAAGAAGAATGGCTCCTTTAAGACAGGCTCCCTGGCTCAGTATTAATGGCAAAAACCTCACAGTTCTTTTAAGAGGCTCTGCCACCAACACTTAAATGGTGTTTATGAACAGCCAGTGGCATGGACCTAGAAACTCCACAGAGTTGTGGTAATAAATTACCTCCCACCAGTACCTCTACCGAGGAGCTAGACTCTCAGAAAGCTAAGGAATGGGGTAGACCCAGCCACCAAAGCTGCAGCTTTAATCCTAGCCATATTGTTCAGTAGATTAAAGACTCATGTGGTCAGAAAAAAAGAGATATACAGTAAATACAGATTCAGATGAAAAAGAAATCTCTAAACAGTTTACAGTGTGTTTAAAAATATACATAGACTTGGGAGAGAAAAGAAAAAGGATAGAGAAAGTCCTTAAGAAAAGAAATAGAGTAGTCAAGTGTGGTGACACACATCTTTAAGCCCAGCACTCAGGAGGCAGAGGCAGGAAGGTCTCTGTGAGTTTAGGGCCAGCCTGGTCTACAGAGTGAGTCCAGGAAAGCCAAAGATACACAGAGAAACCCTGTCTCAAAAAGCCAAAAATTAAAAAATACAAATAAAAGAAATAGAATTAAAAAAAGCCACATAAAGATGGAAAATATGCATACAATCTGGATGCTATATGTTATTGTGTTGTCTTTGAATTGTTTGGCTGCTGAGGAAGGAGCAACAGGTGCTAAAAGATATTTGATTATAAATGCTGCTATATTAATCCAACCTATATATTTTGAAAATGCCTTGACTTCAAAATTTAAGTCAAAAGATATGTTACTTTGTAGAAGAGGTTTTGTTTTTGTTTCCATAGGAAATGAGAGGCTGTGGATTCATTCTTGGTTAAGAAAAATAAGATTTGATTAAGGAAGACCCCTGAAAAATCTCCAATGGGAACAGATGGCCCAGATGATCCAATGTCTCAGAACACCTCTGTTGCAGTTTCCTCTGAGTTCTATATCCAGAACAGCTTCAAGACTGCTGGCTGAGATGATCCAGCCTCAGAATACTACAGTCAGAACTTGACCATAATGCTAAATTTTCTTTGGGTCACCATATATTATCAGTGCTCCAAATCAACAGGAAGTAGCCTAGAAAACTACTCCCTCATTCACATAAAAATTATGGATGTTTGTGTTAGCGTGTTGGTTATAAGTTATTATGGATAATAGTCAGAATAAAAGCTAAACAAAGCAGATAAGACTCAGGATCTTGTTCTGAAAAGAAAAAAGGGAAATGCTGTGGGATAATGCTCTTGTACACTGTAAAGATTTGTCACTCATATTGGTTTAATAAAACACTGATTGGACAGTAATCAGGCAAGAAGCATAGGCAGGGAAACCAGACTAAGAGAATTCTGGGAAGAGAAAAGACAATGACACAGTCACCAGCCAGATACAGAGGAAGCAAAATGAAAATGCCTGAGAAATGGTACCAAGCTGCATGGGTAGATATAGACAAAAATTGTGGGTTAAGAGTTAGTTGATAATAAGCCTGAACTAATAGGGCAAACATTTTATTATTAATATAAGTCTCTGTGTGTTTCTTTGGGACTGTACAGCTGTGGGACTTGGTAGGACAGAAACTTCCACCTACCAGGATTCATACTCTCTTCCCCAATAAATGATGGGTATTTAGGTTAGTAATAGTCTTATTTGGATCCTGTTGGTGGCATGCCAATAATTTAGCAAATACCATATCTAACATGGGCTCAGCCAAGGACATGGTAGAACCTCATAATGAAGTCTCTCAGGACATTAAATTGGGACCTAAGAAACCAAATGAAAGGAAATAGAGATCATCTGTTCATTTGCTTATTCACCATCTGTTCAGTAACTTCTCTACTAGGAAGTATGCTAGACAATGGAAAAAGATAAATGAATACAATGATTATCACCTTTTTATTTATTTCCAAATTCCTGGTTCTACATTACAATCAATTTGTTTATAATATATGTATTAGGGGTACACATGAACATGTATTTTTTAACTTCATGTTTTGTGTCTTTAAGTTTGCTTTAAAAAGAACACTTGATCATTGTCTATATAGAAAACCCAAGAGACACAATGGAAAACAATGAAAACTAATAATAGAATTCAATTAAGTGGGAGATTACTGGAAAGAGAGACAAAATTCAATTAATTTCCTACATACAAACAATAATCAAGTAGAAATTATCCCCATTCATAATACCAATAGAAAGGACAAAATAACTAAAAATAAATCTAATAAGAAATATATATAAAGAAAACTCAAATTTTTTGAGGGACATAAAAAGAGCTGGGTAATTTGAATAGAACACAATGCACTAATATCATTATAAAGGAATCACTTGGTCCTAAGATGATTTACAAATATTAAGTGATATCAATTTAAACCCTCTAAATGTTTTTAAGAATAAGAATATGTCATGCTCATGTGAATTGAAAAGAATTGCTAGTACCTAAAATCTATAGAAAATACCCCAAATTTAGCTCCTGAAAACAAGAAATACTTACCATTCTAGTGTCTGTGAATCAGTAATGTAAATTTGGTTTAACTTGACAGTTCCAGGTCAAATTCTTTCAGAAGAATGGAATTAAGGAGCCAGGTTGGGGCTCTGGTCTCATGTAAAGGTTCAACTGGGTTTGATCTGCTCTCAAGTTTATCTATTTAGGCTTCAGTTTTCCCCCAAGCCCAAGAGACTAAGGCTTGAGACCTTCATTGATGCTGTCAGGCTTAGAAGTCCTTATTGTATGGACCTTCCCATAGAGCAGCTCACAAGTCAGCTGGCTTCTCTCAAAGTGCTGCAGGGAACAAGAGAGAGTACCCGAGAGAGGCACAGTGTGCTTGCAATCTACTCACAGAAGCAATAACCACCTTTACCACATGCAGAACACATAAGTGAAGAGATTGCCCAGGAACATGAATTCCAAGAGGAAGTAATCCTAAGGGGCTGTCTCAGAGGTTACCTATCCCAAAAATGAAGGGAGGGTGCTGTAAAGAGATGGCTCAGTGGGTGGTTAAGAGTATTGATTGTTCTTGCAGAAGACCATGGTTCAGTTCCCAGCACCCACATTGTGTCTCAACTCACCCTCTAGATCCAGGAAATATTTTTTGACCTCCATGGGAACCAGGCCTGCATGTGGTGTACATGTATTCATATAGGCAAAACAGCTATACACATAAAATAAATGGAAAAAATTAAAAATTAAAAAATGAAGGGAGAATTTGTATTATCAGTATCAGAATACACAATAAGATTAAAGCAGTTCAAACAGCATTTGTCTGATGGCAGCACAGAAAGTCCCAAGACAACTGTGGTTGTATGTAAGTAACTAACCCACAAAAGAGTGATCCTCGGTCAACATGAAAATCAATTAAATTATTCTGAGAAAATGGGCTATCTACTTGGAGAAAAAAAATGTATTGGTTTTCTTTAAAAATGTATTTTATTTTAAATAATGTGTGTATAGGTGTGTGGGTGGGTGGGTGGGTGGGTGTGTACATGTGTTCACATGAGAGGACAGAAGAGCTAGATTCCTAGGAAGTAGAGTTCCAGGCCATCATGAGCCATCCAGCATGAAAACAAGAAACAGAACGTGGGTCCTCTGAAAGAGCACCCTTCACTACTTGGCCATCTCTCTAGCCCTTTATCAGATTCTTAATTCACTCCATGACCAGAGTAAGGTTTATATTTTAAAATCATTAATCATCTATATTTATGAAGTAATATAAATGGGTGTCAAGCCTATTTGTCATGTTCTATTTCCCTAGAGGGGTAGAATATGTGTTTGCTGTATAATAGTAAACTTTTTAGCTCCATATATACTAGGCACTGTTATAAGTTCTACATTTATGTGATTTCACACTTGAATTTTCAGAACTATTATATAGGACGGTTCCCCATCCTAAAGTAAGTACACTGAGGTTTAGGGTCACACATCTGGAATATTTATATTTATTGTAGTGATCATGTATTAGTGCATAGCAAATTGTCTCAAACAGCAGTTTACATATCAAGCATTTATTATTTGATACAGTTTTCCAAGCAGCTTACCTAAGTGATTCTCCTCAAGGTGTTTCATGTTATCTAAAGGTTTGATTGATTGGAGGTATCCAAACTTGCCTATGAAGCAAATTGGTCTTCCACTGGTTTCTTGAATGAAAACCTAAATGTGACATGAAGGGCCTTCTTGTCTCCCTGGCCGTGCCATTCTGTAACATGAGGGGCCTGATTTGTTGGGGTTTATGTCCTTCTTGGTTCCCGCAGCTGTTATGCCCCAAAGAAAATCACAGAGAGTCTACATTAGATATAAACTGATTGGCTCATTAGCTCAGGCTTTGTATTAGCTCTTATAACTTATATTAGCCCATTATTCTAGTATATGTTAGCCACATGGCTCGGTACCTTTTTCAGCAGGGCAGGTCACATCTTGCTTCTTCTGTGGTCTGGGCAGGACTGCCAAGGGAGCTTCCTGCTTCCCAGAATTCTCCTATTCTTATTGCCCCACCTCTACTTCCTGTCTGGCTACTGAACCAATAAGTGTTTATTTTAAACATAATTGACAAATACAGAATTGTTCTCCTGCACCACTTCCCCTTCTTTTCCTTTTTTTTTAAACAAAGGAAAATAGCCATAGTCCATTTTGGGGGAATGTGGGTATAGTATTCCAGGCTACTTCCAGGTGGTTGGGGGTGCTAATAATCTTATGGGGACCTAAAAAATTTTAGAATTATGATCAAGTCCTGACTGGAGTATCCTGTGAGTCTTGATCATCTCAGGCAGCAGTCTTGAATCTGTTCTGGATGTAGAACTCTGATATCCAGGCCATCTGTTCCTACCGGAGATTTCTCAGGTGGTCTTCCTTGATCAAACCTGATTTTTCTTAACTCAGAATGAATCCTCAGACTCTCATTTCCTGTGGAAACAAAAGCAAAATCTCTTCTCCAAAGTAACATACCTTTTGAGTTCAATTTTGAAGTAAGGTATTTTCAAAACATCTATCTTGGATTAATTTAGCAGCATTTATAAGCAAATATCTTTTAGCAGCTGTTGCTCCTTCAGCATTCAAACAATTCAAAGAGAGCACAATGACATACAGTATCAAGATTCTCTGCATATTTTTCATCTTTACATGGCTTTATTTTAAACTCTATTTCTTTTATTTTTAATTTTTGGCTTTTTGAGACAGGTTCTCTATGTATCTTTGTCCTGGAACACCCTCTGTAGACCAGGCTGTTTTTGAACTCACAGAGATCCACTTGCCTCTGCCTCCCAAGTGCTGGAATTAAAGGTGTGTGCCACCATACCTTAAATTCACAGAGCCTCCCAAGCTTTGGGATTAAAGGCATGTGCTACCACACATTGAACTCACAGAGATCTGTCTGCCTCTGCCTCAAAACTTTGGGATTAAAGGCATGTGCTACCACACGTTGAACTCACAGAGATCTGTCTGCCTCTGCCTCAAAGCTTTGGGATTAAAGGTGTGTACCACCACACCCAACTACTCTCTTTTTTATTTTAAGGACTTTAACCTTTAGTCTGCCTATATTTTTAACACACTGTAAACCATTTAGAGGTTTTCTTCATCTTTGAATCTCTCTTTACTGTATATCTCTCCCTTTTCCTGACTACATGAGTCTCTAATTTACCAAGCAATATGGGTAGGATTAAAGCCGTGGCTGGATCCAGCCCATTTCTTAGCTTTCTGCGAGTCCATACTCATGGTGGAGGTACAGACTGTAGCCATGTTTATTGCCACAACTCTATGGCGTTTTAAGGTCCTGGCCAGCAAAAAGCTGCAGCAGTGTGCTCACAAACCACACTCAAATGATCCGTAGTCAGACCGCCTGCCTCAAAGAGTCAGAGTTTGCTCTGGCAGGACGGCCCAGAAAGCCAGCATTTTAAAACAGCACAGCTTTTTTCCTGCTACAGCTAAAAACCAAAAAGCATGTGGTCAGCTTTTCATCAACACCATTTAAGTGTTTTGTGGCAGGACCTCTTAAAGAGCTACAGGGTTTTGCAGCTAAAGCTGAGTCAGGAAGCCTCTCTTAAATGAGAGTGCTTGCCTCTAGCAAGCAGAGCCTATCTGAGAAAATGCTGCTATCAATAAGCCATGCTTAACTCTATTTTTGTCTGTCTAGAATTACTTCCCAAACTCTTTCAGGCTTTGTGTGGATGCAGTTGTCCACATGGGTACCATTCTGTAGTATGGGGGCCTGCTTGTCATCCCAGCTGCCCAGCTAGCTTAGCCCTGAAATAAGCACACAGAAAGTCTGCATTAATTAAAAACTGATTGGCCTATTATCTCAGGCTTCTTATCAACTCTTATGACTTATATTAGCCCATGATTCTAGTATATGTTAGCCACATGGCTTGGTATCTTTTTCAGCAGGGCAGGTAACATCTTGCTTTTGCTGAGGTCTGGGCAGGACTGCCGAGGGAGCTTCCAGCTTCCCAGAATTCTCCTATTCTTATTGCCTTACCTCTACTTCCTATCTGGCTAATGACCAATCAGCATTTATTTAAAACATAATTGACAGATATAGAATTGTTCTCCCACACCACCTAAATATAAATTTCTAGCACCCATGTTAAAAGCTAGACATAATTGCACATTTCTGTAACCCCAGTGATGGCAGGAGCAAGGTGTGCACCAGGGCAGAGACAAGTGCATCCCAAGACTCATTGAGAAGCCAGCAAACCAAGACACCTAATGTCCTGCTCTGGTTTCCGCATGTACC
Organism: Chionomys nivalis; assembly: GCF_950005125.1. Classification (NCBI taxonomy): domain Eukaryota; kingdom Metazoa; phylum Chordata; class Mammalia; order Rodentia; family Cricetidae; genus Chionomys; species Chionomys nivalis. The sequence continues at coordinate 6,117,347 of NC_080104.1, forward strand.
ACATGGGCACATGAATCTGTACATTCACGTGCATGTGCCACACATACACACACACACACAGCATATGTATGGTAATAATAAAATATCTACAAATAAAAATATCAATAGTATATACAGCAGATGTAAGGTAACCAAGAAAAAGACAAATGCATTAATTTAGTCAATCTTAGAAATCAAAACCCAGAGCCGTACTTTAGAATTAAAGAAAATTGGAAAAACAAAAGTATTTCATAGTCTGGAAGGCAAATTCACAAGGTTAAACAAAGAAAAGTTACATTTCAAATTGCATATAAAACATCACACAGTTGTTTTTAAAAATATTTTTTATTCTTAAGATTATAATATCCCTCCTTCTCTTTCCTCTCTCCAAGTCCTCCCATATGTTTCTTCTTGATCTCTATCAAAACCTTGATTTCTGTTTTTATTAATTGTTGTTACATGTATATCCAAACATACTTACAAATATAGCCTATATACCAATATTGTATGTATGTTTTCAGGCTTGACCATTCGCTATTAGATAACCACTGGGTATGGTCTTCCCTGGAAAAACTATTTCTTCCACTCTCAGCATCCCTCAGTTGCATGTAGCTCTTAGTATAAGAATTTTCCTTGTCCGCTTTGGGATGTCTATTATTATCCTTGTTCAGCTCATGCTGGTGAGACTTTATGGTGTAACTTCTGATAACAAAGAAGAGATACAATGACACAGCAAACTCCTTGGACCTCTGGCTTTTGTTCATTCTGCATCCTCTTCTGCAGTGATCCCTGAGCCTTAGGGGAGGCTGTGTTTTGTAGATGTATCAATTAGGATTGGGCTCAGCAACCTTGTATATTGATTGGTTGTGGTTTTCTGTAATGGTCTCTGTTGCAAGGAGTTTTCTTGATAAGGGTTGAGAACTACACTTATCTATTTGTATAAGGCAATTATTTAGAATATAGTAAAGAATTATGTTGTTTGCTAATATGGTCATAGGTTCTCCTCCAAGACCCTATGACTTCACTAGACTTGAGTATTTGGCTAGGTTTCCAGTACTAGGCATGGTTTCCCCCTTGCTGAAATCCTAAGTTCAATTAGAGAACTTTTAATTACTTCTAAGGTATTCATGCCACTACTGTACCCTCAGGGTTATTTTATCAGGCTGATAGTTGTTGTCTTTCATAGATGCCATAGCTGGGTAGGACTGTTGTTGCTTACTTACTTTGGAAGCTTGCATGGCACCTTCTTGCACCAAGAAAGATAGTCCTCAGAAAGGAGGTATTCAAGAAAGTTCCAGATTAGGGGACACTGGGTCCTATGTCTGAAGTGATCAGTGATAGGGCGCTACCTTCCACTTCTCAGAGGTAACCAAGGGCAATAGCAATAGTCTGTACTGTTTTGGAGGAAGTTTGTCACTGGGGGCAGGCTTTGAGGTTTCAGTAGCTCAAGCCAGGTCCAGGGACTTACTCTCTCTTCCTGCTGCCTGCCAATCCAGATGTAGGTGTCACGGCCACCTCGGTCAGCAAGAAGGACGCAACCACCGGAGCTCTTCTCACTGCAGTTTTATTCAGGACCTTTTGACAATTGTAAAATTTCTCTCTCTCTCTTTTCCTCTCTTCCTCTCTCTCTCTCTTTTCCTCTCTCCCAGCCCTTAAATAGGCCTGGGCTACCAATCCTGGATTGCCAGGTGGACACTGCTCATAGGTCCACACATATGCAAGCAGCTGACAATCATTGCATGATAATAGCATAAGTCAGGCCTAGTTGATATTAGTTATCACAGAGAGCACTCGCTTTCGGGATCGCGGAGGGCGGGAGCCAGCACCATCATGTGCGACTCCACGCAGCTCTCTACATTGCCATCAGGTGTGGCTTCACGCAGCTCGCTACATGTAGGACTCTCAGCTATTTTTCTATCACCATATCTGCCTGCATGTCATCATGCTTCCCACCATGATGACGATGGACTAAATTTCTGAACTACAAGCCAGGCCCAATCAAATGTCTTCCTTTATAAGAGTTGTCGTGGTCATGGGTTTTCATCACACCAATGGTAACCCTAAGACAGTGACTAAAGGTGCTCCTCAATGTCCCACTGTGCCATAGGCACTGTCACTTGTTCTCAGGAGCATCAGCAATGGTTATGAGTTCATGTTGACAACAATGGTGATCTGTAGGGGCAAGTACACGTGTTTAAGAGGTAGTTTGACAGGCACATCAAATCCATTTAGTAAAATCACAGAAGTGGTTTCCCCTTGGGACCTACATCCTCCCTAGCCACAGGCATATGTGTTGTATACAACAGATGTGAACTCCATGTTGTGGAAAAGGCCTTAAAACCAATTGGAAAGTTGTTGATCCTACCCACAATGCCCAAGCCTTTATTGAACAAGCAGGAACATCCAGCCTAGTGTGTCAATATTTCAGCATACATGGTCCATAGCTGTACTGGCTAGTCTTTCTTCAACTTGACACAAGCTAGAGTCATCTGAGAGAAGGGAAGTTCACTTTAGAAAATGCCTCCATAGGATCTAGTAAGGCATTTTCTTAATTAGTTACTGTTGAGGGAGGTCCCAGTCCATTTGTGGGTGGAGTCGATGAATTAGCAGTGATTAAGAAGAGACCACATCACCGAGGTGAAATCTTCTGGGAAGTGTTTCCTCGGGATCAACACACAAAATCTATTTTCCAGAAGCATTCAAGGTTGTACCTTGTGCTGGCAGCCATACCTGGTAATATGTAAGAGTCACCCAGATTGTACTGGTTCTGAAGACATGACAGTGTCATAGAAAGCAGCTGAGGCTTGGCACTGTGAGAGGCCACAAGACTTTGAGGAAGATACAGCCTCAGTGGCAGTTGAAGGCCCGGGAGTGGATGGGGTCATACAAAGAAGTTGGGGCTTGGCACCATAGAGAAAGCCTAGGCGAGGCTATTGTGCAGCCCAGTTATGGCAGAAGACCACAGCATTTTGGAGATGCCAGGACCGTGAACAGCAGCAGCAGTGGAGGGAAGTCAGCCAGAGCCTAGCCGACAAGCTGTGGGAGTTTGGTCTTGTTTTATTCAGACTGTAACTTTACCCTGATTCCTTCCTCTTGAAGTTAGGAAGTATTTAACTAAATTTTGATTTTTACAGGAAGCAACAACTAAGAAAACTTTGAAAAGATTTTGGATTTTTAAAGAGATCGGATATTGTAAAGAGATAGACTATTAATTTGTTTAAATTTTTTAAGGTACTTTTGTTTTAATGTGAGACTTTGGAGACAAGAAAGGGAGGCTTGTGTCTTAATAGTGATGCGTTTGTGTGCCAGTCTGACAAGGACTCAGTTGTACTGGCTGCTCATGCCACCTTGACACAAGCTAGAGTTATCTGAGAGCGGAGAAGCTGAGTTGAGGAACTGTCTCCATAAGATCCAATGGGAAGTTTGGATTAGTGACTGATGAGAAAGGGCCCAGTCCATTGCGGGTGGTGCCATTCCTGGGCTGGTTGTCCTGGGTTCTATAAGAAAACAGACTAAGAAACCCATAGGGCAAGCCAGTAAGCAGTTCCTCTGTATCAGCTCCTGACTCCAGGTTCCAGCCCTGCTTGAGTTTCGGCCCTGACTTCCTTAAGTGAGGGGTGACAATGTGGAAGTGTGAGCCAAACAAACCCTTTCCTACCTGGTTTGCTTTTGGTACTTTGTTATAGCAATAGTGACCCCGACTAGGACAACAGCCAAGGAGGAATGTTGCTGTGGTCTCTACCAGCATGGCCCGCACAAGCACCACAAAAGCCAGCCAGCCAGGTGGGAGTTTCCACTTCAGTCCCAGCTTAAATGTGTCCTGCAGCCAAAGCACACCCATGCAATGCCTTCTGTGATATGGTCTTATCATCGAGTTCTGGCACACAGCAATAACAGTGGCCTTTATGATTTGTGGGGACTCAGAGACTTCCCCAGCCAACAACTCACAGGAAGGAAGCCATCCCTGGTACTGGGGTTTTTATTCAATAACCTTATGGCCTTTGGGAGTGTCCTCCACCAATGTAGAGCATCATTTGGACTTAAACTTTTAGCTATTATATTAATAACTCATTTTTCCTTTTAATTAGCTCAGCTCCAGTAAGGTTGTAAGGTAGGTGGGAGTGCCATTGTGCCTGGTTGTCTCTCCAATGGCTTTCCAAATCTGCAGAACACTCAGAGGTTAGCACTGTGTTACCTGTATAACCAAACCTTCTCCAGAGCATGGGCAGAACACAGCGGTGTCTTAAACCACCATCCCATAACAAAAAGAACCACGTTGATGCACTCAGAAACTGTGTGGTCATCTGTGCTCAGCAGTGGTAGGTGTACCTAGAAGTTGACAACTAAGGAGATGCTAAAGTCAAACATAAGCAGGGTCTAAAGCAGCATGAAAAGGTGATGTGGGAGTGATTTCTTTCTAATCTGTTGCTTTCATTGGTGAATTAATAAAGAAACTACCTAGGCCCATTTGATAAGCCAACCCTTAGATGGGTGGAGTAAACAGAACAGAATGCTGGGAGAAAGAAGCCAAGTCAGGCAGTCGTCATGATTCTCCCACTCCAGACAGACGCAAGTTAAGATCTTTCCTGGTAAGCCAGCTCGTGGTGCTACACAGAATACTAGAAATGGGTTAGATCAATATGTAAGAGCTAGCCAATAAGAGGCTGGAACTAATGGGCCAAGCAGTGTTTAAAAGAATACAGTTTCCGTGTAATTATTTCGGGTAAAGCCATGCGGGCGGCCGGGTGCTGGGGACGCAGCCCTGCCACTCCCACTACAACAGAGTGGCGCCCAACGTGATGGACTAAATCCATTTAAAAACCTGAGAGAGCTTAATTTTAAACAGAGAAAAAAAACAGAGTTTAACGCAGAGTTTTGCTGTTTGTTGGTGGCATGCCATAGAGAGATTTCCTGATTGAGCAACAGCAGCAGAAAAAAAGCTGCGTCATTTTAAAGCACAGCTTCCTGGGGCTGTGCCGCCAGTGCAAACTCTGGCTTTAAAGCATTTCAATGGCTTTTATGGAACTGGATGTTTGTGTTCCCACTGGGATCGGAAGGAGAGTGCTCTGAGACCATGCCGAAGGCTCAGCGTTCCCGCCTGCACCTGGACAGATGGCAGAATCAGGCTTAGGCAGGCAGAAGAGCATGGCGGATTCCTGCCACCATACAGAGAGATGTTTTCAGACTGCGCACTGCTCTGTGTGTCAGATTTGGCTGTAACTTGGATGAAAAGAGTTTCTGTGCTGCACATTCAGTCTCAGAATTAAACTACTGACTGTGGCTCCTATGTGGACTTGCTTTGTGCCTGGAACTGTGCAGCTCAAGGGTACCAAATGGATATGAGGCAGGAGTGGCTGCTCCATGCTGAACTGTGCTGACCTCAGGCAGGAATGATTATAATTACCATAACAACAGCGCAGTTAAGGTTTAGACTGGCAGTAAACAGGCAGTACCATATTACCCCTACATGGTGCAACTTAAGTTTTTAAGACTTGCTTAACATTTTTTTTAATTTTTTTTAATTTTTTTTATTAATTAATTTATTTAATTATTAAAGATTTCTGCCTCTTCCCCGCCACCACCTCCCATTCCCTCCCCCTCCCCCAATCAAGTCTTCCTTCCTCAGCCCAAAGAGCAAGCAGGTTTCTCTGCCCTGTGGGAGGTCCAAGGACCACCCACCTCCATCCAGGTCTATTAAGGTGAGCATCCAAACTACCTGGGCTCCCACAAAGCCATTACGTGCAATAGGATCAAGAACCCATTGCCATTGTTCTTCAGTTCTCAGTAGTCCTCATTGTCCATTATGTTCAGCGAGACCGGTTTTGTCCCATGCTTTTTCAGTCCCCGGCCAGCTGGCCTTGGTGAGTTCCCGATAGAACATCCCCATTGCCTCAGTGTGTGGGTGCACCCCTCGCAGTCCTGAGTTCCTTGCTCATGCTCACTCTCCTTCTGCTCCTCCTTTGGATCGTGAGACTTCAGTCCAGTGCTCCAGTGTTGGTCTCTGTCTCTGTCTTCTTTCATCGCCTGATGAAGGTTAATATTCAGGGGGATGCTTATATGTTTTTCTTTGGGTTCACCTTCTTATTTAGCTTCTCTAGAATCACGAATTATAGTCTCAATGTCCTTTATTTATGGCTAGAAACCAAATATGAGTGAGTACATCCCATGTTCCTCTTTTTGGGTCTGGCTTACCTCACTCAGGATAGTGTTTTCAATTTCCGTCCATTTGTATGCAAAATTCAAGAAGTCATTGTTTTTTACTGCTGAGTAGTACTCTAATATGTATATATTCCATACTTTCTTCATCCATTCTTCCATTGAAGGACATCTAGGTTGTTTCCAGGTTCTGGCTATTACAAACAATGCTGCTATGAACATAGTTGAGCATATACTTTTGTTGTATGTTTGGGCATCTCTTGGGTATATTCCCAATAGTGGTACTGTAAAGCAAAGGACACTGTCACTAAGACAGAAAGGCAACCCACTGACTGGGAGAAGATCTTCACCAACCCCGCAACTGACAAAGGTCTGATATCCAAAATATACAAAGAACTCAAGAAATTAGACCGTAAAAGGTTAATCAATCCAATTATAAAATGGGGCACTGAGCTGAACAGAGACTTTTCGACAGAAGAAGTTCAAATGGCCAAAAGACACTTAAGATCGTGCTCAACTTCCTTAGCAATCAGGGAAATGCAAATCAAGACAACATTAAGATACCATCTTACACCGGTCAGAATGGCTAAAATCAAAAACACCAATGATAGCCTCTGCTGGAGAGGTTGTGGAGAAAGGGGCACACTCATCCATTGCTGGTGGGAATGCAAACTTGTGCAACCACTTTGGAAAGCAGTGTGGCGGTTTCTCAGGAAAGTCGGGTTCAACCTACCTCTCGACCCAGCAATACCACTATTGGGAATATACCCAAGAGATGCTTAACATTTTAAGAAGTGCTCCTGGATAGTAAAAAAATTACAGATTCACAATAGGACAGATTCAGACCACTAAAAGGATCACAATGTTGGATGAGTGTACGTAGGCTTGAGAGAGAGAAAAAAATAGAGAGAGAAAATAAAGTGGATGCCCTTTTAAAAAAGGGAGTAAAGTCTTTAAAGAGACAGAGTACAGATAGTTATAGATTAAGAGAAATAAAGAAAAACAAACCACGTAAAAATGGAAAATTTACAGAGGGTCTGGATTATGTATTTTTATTGTGTTTTCTTTGAATCTTTTGACTGTGAAGGAGCTAAGTACAGAGAGACATTTCATTACATGGGCTGCCAAGCTAAACCAGAATGGATATAAGGGTATCATGATTTCAGAATTTGGGTCTAAGGATATGATGCTTTGGAAAGGAGTTTCTTCTTTTGTTTTCACAGAGGATGAGACCCTGTGGATTGCTTCTATCCCAATATGGTATGATAGACCACGCCCTCCTGAAAGATTGCTGTGAACACCCTCAAAAAATTGCTTCAGTCAACTGCCCACTGAGATGAACCTGGCACACAGGTTATACCATGAAAGACCTGAATAACAATGCCCCCATTTAGCAGGAAGCAGTTTGGAGAGAAAAAAACTGCACCCATATTCCCAAATATTGTTTATAAATGTACTATTACATTTAAAGGGGGATATGATATAGATATGAATAATTTGCATTGGTATGGATTTTAAGGTCAATTTTGTTATATGTATATGTGTTTCTGCTCTTGATGGAGGTGTTATGATTATGTAGTTCATTTAAAAATGTAATGTTTAATTAGGAAATATTGGTTGCGAATGGATAATCATCGATAATAGTAAAGCTTGTAGTCATGTTAGTTAGATTTTCTAGATATGTAGAGATATATTTCAGTTAGATAGGCATTCTTCATATCTTTCAAAGACTGCAGAATATGGCATTTAATGTTTTAATAACTTGGGGCTTTTCATGACAATGAGACACGTCTGCTCCTGGCAGCATCAATCTACTTCAAGAGGAAGATGGGCATTGAAGAGACTCGTTATGGAGTTTGATAGCCATTTGGGCAAGAAACTGCTCTTGCCTGGACTGTTGCATAAACTGGACACAGAGAACCCGCAGAGAGAGGACTGCTGAACTTGCCTAAATGTGAGATGATTTTTCGGGGTTCCTGATTTATGAAAGAGTCTACGAGACATTCTGCAGGACACAGCAGATAGTGACTAAACTGTCTTTGAAATTTCCTGCTTCATGGAAATGTCTGCTGAACACTATGGGCCTGAAGGCCGAAGACGGATGCCCCAATGGTACAAAAGAACTTTGGGTGACTGTCCAGGCAGTGAGATGTCTTTGTCATTTCTAGAGTTTTGGATTTCTTGTTTGCTTAGGTAATATTATATCCTTCTGGAGTCTTTGATGGAGTTGAAGAATGGATACATAGTTGTAGTTTTCCTTAGTTATGATAAAAGATAAAATGGATATAAATATTGTAACTGTAATTCTTGCTTGATAACTGTTTTGCTATATGTAATTTTACTATGTTAAAATGAAAGCCTTCTTTTTTTGTTTAAGCAGAAAAAGGGGAAATGATGTGGGAGTGATTTCTTTCTAATCTGTTGCTTTCATTGGTTAATTAATAAAGAAACTGCCTAGGCCCATTTGATAGGCCAACTCTTAGGTGGGTGGAGTAAACAGAACAGAATACTGGGAGAAAGAAGCCAAGTCAGGCAGTCGTCATGATCCTCCCACTCCAGACAGACACAGGTTAAGATCTTTCCTGATAAGCCAGCTCGTGGTGCTACACAGAATACTAGAAATGGGTTAGATTAATATGTAAGAGCTAGCCAATAAGAGGCTGGAACTAATGGGCCAAGCAGTGTTTAAAAGAATACAATTTGTGTGTTGTTATTTCGGGGCATAAGCTAGCCAGGCGGCCAGGAGCTAGGGAGGCAGGAACACAGCCCGCCACTCCCATCACTACAAAAAGGTTCCAGCCATTTGTATCAGTTCCTTCCTCCAACAATCAAGGTTGGTACAAAGCATGGACTGGTGGTGCTAACTTAATTAGCTCCCATAATCCTCAGTCATTCTCGCTGAGCCGTTATGTTTACATACCTGGAGTCTCCCTACATTTCTCTACCCTTGAACTCAGAGGGCCTGACCTAATCTGCTCAGATTGACTCAAGGCCAAAGAGGATGTGGCCCTGCTCTCCCCTGCTACACCTGATGGCTCCTGGGGTCAGAGAAGTCCTGGGTTTGCACTGTGGCTGTTGCCTCTCTACCCACTGTGCCTGGCTGTTGTGGGAGTTTCTGGCTAAGCAAATAACCTCCACCCTAGCATAAACTTCTGGTGGAGGGAAATGCACCTTACTTAGTCTTGGGGGATAATTACCCACTCCAGGACAGGCTCCATCATCCTCACCTGTATTGTGCTATTGGGGTATCTTCTGTGAACTGTTCCTCGGGCTTTGCAGCCTCCAGAACCTCCTTTGCATACAGTATGGCTTCTATCAGTTTATTCCTTAGGAACTCCAGTGAGACACAAATCTTATCTCATCTGTCTTTTAGCCACCCAGAGAGTTCTCTCCCAAGCTTTACTGTTATCGCCTCTGGGTTGCTTTCTCCCTCTAAGGACACTCTTTACATGCTGGTGTAAGTTACTGAGATCTGCCAAAGCCTTTCCTACTGTGTGAAGATCTTGTCCCACCACCGGGCCTCAGCAAAGCCACTAACTCTCCACAAGAACCTCAAGGTCCCTGCTGGGTCCTCTGTGAACACAGCTCTGTCTGGCTTTCCTTTTTCCTAGTTCCCTCAATAGCATCTGCCCCTCATCTATGGTCCTCCAGTCCCTGCTACGTGTGGGGACTTAAGATAGAGATAATCAAGTGTTCATAATGGCTTTGACAGCCAGTCTGTCAAGGACCCAGGTCTGCAGGCTTTTCCTTAAGTTACATTACTCAGTTTTCTGCCCCACAGCAGTCAGACTGATCCCGTCCCCTCCCATGTCCCACAGCCTCACAAGCCAGGCTGATCCAGGCCTTTCTCTGCTTGTTAGACGTCTCCCCTAATCGCAGCAGCTCAGGTGACATCAAGTGTCTTCTCATTCCTCCAGTTTCTTGTGCAGGTCCATGGTGAATGCCTCCATCTACATGGTGGATTGGAAATCTTTTCTCTTTTTCTTGAAGGTTGGTCTTGAGGAGTATCTTTTATTGCTTTTACCATTTCTCTTTCATCCTCTTGTTTTTCTAATTTACTTGCTGAATCAGAGGCTAACATGGAGGATGCTGCTGTATCTGCCTGTCTTGTTGCAATCACTCCTCCTCTACACACACCAGCTCCTACTTGGCCGCCATCTTGGCCTCAGATGCATTTCTACCAAACTCAGTAGAGGCTAGGCAACCCCTGCTGCTGCTTGCCGACATTTTGACCTTTGTATGCTAATCTCAATGATTGCAAAATTCACCGTAACTTTTAACTGCATTCAGGGCATCTCTGTCTTCACATGATGAACCCCACCCATCAAACAGTCATGTCACCTTATACCACACAGATAAAAACTCCCATTTGTGATTCCTCCCACAGACACTCCTAATCCTGATGACTCAGCCTTAGTTGCATGTCTCATGACCCATAGCAAGAACCATGTGGCCCCTGTTATAGCACAAAGGAACATTAAAACACGTCATACATAAAAAGACAACTATCTGAATTTCCTCCACAGATGCTCCTCACACATGCTGCTCAGCCTTAGTTGCATGCCTTACTACCCATAGCAGGATTATGACCTCACTCCTTCCTGTAGGGACCGGGGACAAGGGAAACACACTGCCCCTGGTTTGATCAGCAACTCCTAAGGCTTGGAAATCCTAGCTCCCATGATTCAGTGTTATTGGCCAAAAGCAACTAGTAACTCTGTACTTTTCCACTAGCTCACAATGTTAGGGTCCTGGAGAAGTCCCTTAAAGACCATGTATACAATCAGCAAGAGTGTTTATTATTCCACCATACGGGGTTGACCATCCTACACAAAGGTAAGATGGCGATGACCCTAAGAGGAATTCATAGGCTCCTTTTAAGCACATCCAAGGGGGATGTCCTATGGCAATTAGCTTATCTCAGATGTGATTGGCTTAAGTAAGTTGCAATCATATTAGTACATTCTAATTGGCTAGCTCTGGATAAGGGCTGGTCAGGGCTATAGTTTTCCATGTTTGAGTAAGCCTGAACAAGTCCCAGGCTTTGTCCTTATTTGTTTATCATATTGAGCTTGCTGATTGTAAGCCTGGCCTAGTACTGCATGTACCAGGCCTGCTCCTTGTTTATCAACAAAGTCTGTCACATCACTTGAGGCAGGGCCAAGGCCTTCCTCCCTGTATCTAGGCTGATCAAGGAATCCCTCCATAAGGAATGGGCTCCAAAAAGCCGGTTCATACACTAGGGACAAACACTGGTTCCACGGCTAGTGGCTGCAAAGACTGCCCAAGCCACACAAATGTCACCCACATTCAGAGGGCCTAGGTCGGTCCTATGCAGGTTCCCCAGAAGTCAGTCGAGTCAGTGAGCTCCCACCAGCTCCAGTCAGCTGTTTCATCTTTGGTTCTATTATGTCTCTGTTCAGGCACCAATTGTGCTGTGCCATAGCTTTTCCAGCAGAGATGCAACACACATGCCTACTCACCTCAGACAGGGAGCCCACGACAGACCAAAGTACAGATATTATCAAAGTCCAACTTGGTGAACCAGTGAGTCTTATTGGGGCATACTTACAAGAACGTGGGTAAGACTCACTTACAGGAGTACAAATAACTCAAAGACATCTGCATCACTGAAGACCATTCCAGTATGGGTAACAGTTCACAAAACTGGGAACCTGTAGCACACCACATAGCCTGCAGGCAGCTAGCTCAACAAGTTGGAGAGAGTTTTTTCAGATGATATGAATGAATCCATTTATGTAATCTATAAAAACACAAACAATGAAATGAAACAAAGAACACAGTTCAAAGCTTGCAAGTGGAAATAGAACACATAAAGAAAACCCAAACTGAGGAAAAATCTAGAAGTGAAAAATTTAGAAACTTGAACAGGAACTTCAGAGGCAATGAATTATTACTCAACCATTAAAAATAAACGTGAAATAATAGGAATAGAGGATGATAAAGAAAGCCAAGTCAAAAGCACAGAAAATACTTTCAACAAAATCATAGAAGAAAATTTCTCTAACCTAAAGAAATACCAAGATTTTTCTAACCTAACTCCAAATTAATAGAGGTTGGGGGACCCCCATACTTAATAACAAAAAAAAGGAATCAACACTGTTCAAAGATAACTCTCAATATCAGTGGTCTCAATTAAAAGACACAGACTAACATAATGGATTAAAAAACAAGATCCATCCTTCTGCTGCATTCAAGAAACACACCTGAACATCAGAATACTTGATATTTTATAAAGAAGCCACAAATAAGCACTGAAAACAAGATAGTATCTTCAACAAATGGTGCTGGTCAAATTGGACAGCTGCATATAGAATAATGAAAATAGGTCCATACTTAACATCCTGCACAAAACTCAACTCCAAATGGATCAGAGACCTTAACATAAGGCCAGATACACTGAATCTGACAGCAGAAAAAGTGGGGACTAGCCTTGCACTCGTTTGTATAGTAAAAGACTTTCTGAACAGAATGTAGATAGTAAGGCACCAAAACAGCAATTAATAAATGGAACCTCTTAAAAGCAAAAAGCTTCTGTATGGCTAAGGGCATCATCATTCTGACAAAGCAGCAGCCTACAAAATGGGGAAATATTTTACCAATTCCACACTCAATAGAGGAAATTGGGTGAAAACAGAGAATCCCTAAAAGAGAATAGTCCAGTGACTAAGAAACACCTTAGTTCTTCAACATCCTGAGTCATCAGGGAAATACAAGTCAAAACAACACTGAGAATCCATCTTACACCATTCAGAACAGCCAAGAACAGAAGCACAAGTGACAGCTCACGCTAGGGAGGATGTGGAGCAAGGAGATGGCTCCTGCATTGCTGGTGGGCATGGAAGCTTGTAAGCCACTATAGAAATCAGTGTGGCCGTTTCCAAGAAAACTGGGAGTCACTCCACCTCAAGATCCAGCTATTCCGCTCTTGGACTATACCCAAAGGATGCTCCATCCTACCAGAGACACTTGTTCTACAGTATTCATTGTGACTTTATTCAAAATGGCCAGAAATTGGGAACAATCTATATGTCCGTCAATGGATAAATAAGGAAAGAGAACAAGATACATTTACACAATGGATTATTACTTAACCATTAACAAACAAAATGAAATCATGAAATGTGCAGGTAAATTGATAAAACTAGAAAAAAAATTATCCAGAGTAAATTAGTCCAGACTCAGAAAGACAAATATGGTACTTATAAGTGGAGATTAGCTGTCACATGACATATAAGCAAGCTATAATCTGTGTAACCATAATGGTTAAAGAATAAAGGAGTCGGGGAGGAATACAACCTAGGAAGGGAAATAGACTATATACTTATGGATGGGAGAGAAGGGACTGAAATGGGAGGCTCAGATGCAGAGAAGGGGGAAAGAGTGGGACAAGGGCGGGACTTCTGGGAAGGACAGCTAAAACTAAGTGCCATTCGAAGTTGATATAAATGAAATCACCAAACAACAGGGGAGACAGATCCCCAACTAGATATGTCTTGACATCAAGTAAAACTTCTAGTACTAGGAATAGGCTACATCTAATTGAGTTTTTGGTCAAAGACCTTCATGGGAACCCCAAATAACCTAGGTTATGCTCAAGACTATTGATTCCTCTCTACAAATTGACAGTAAGGCCATGTTCCTGAGGACAACACCTACTTAACTCACTGAACATGAAGTTGAGCCTTCACCACTATGGACTAATGTTCATGCTACTGGAAGGTATGCTGCATGCTACCAAAAGAGAAAAGTAAACATTGACTAGCTTCAAACCCTTTGATGTACAATTGCAACTTGTGAAAATAACCAAGCAGTGTTAATATTTCATTCGACTTAAGGTTCACTCTGTGAGGTGGAACCCATACTTGATGCTGCTTGGGTGGCCAAGAACCTAGGGAAAAGCAAATACTACTCTTCTACCAAAGGAATCTACATTATCAATAGCATGATTCCTAATGACATTCTGATATACTCATAGATCAGTGTCTTGCTTGGCCACCATCAAAGAAGCTTCCTCCTATGGCATCTGGGAACAAATACAGAGACCCGCAGTTGGACAGTGTGCAGAGAGGCTCGGGAAACTCTGCAGAAGAGGAGGCAGAAACAGTGTAAGAACCAGAGGGCAGGGAGGACACCAAGGACACAAACGCTGCAGGATCAATGTCACATGAGATTGGCAGCATGCACAGGACCTGCACAGGTCTGCACCCGATGGGTCCTAGCGCTGAAAGAAGTGGACATACTCTCCCCACACCTAATCCAGAAGCTAGCTCCAGTCAATAACCACTTGCAAATGAAAATTAGTTCTCTCCAAGGGAGTCTCATTGGAGAAACAAATCACTCTTAGAGTTAGGCCGCATGCGCACTGGCAATGGTCAACACAAAAGGAACTCTGGGCATCTTTGGAGGGTCTTTGTCTCCTAACATTGTGTCACAGCATTTTTGTTTTTTAACATTATAGGTCCTTTGCATATATTTTAGGCTTCCAGTTTTCTATGTCTATGGAATCCCTGGGAAAGGGGACCGTGTGTCTGTATTTGTATGTGTTTTTTGGCTTTTTTCTTCTGTTTGTTTTGTTCTACCTGACTTGTTTGTTCTTATATTATCTTATTTTATTATTATTCCTTAGATGCCTGTTTGTTTTCTAAGGAGACACAGAAAGGGTGTGGATCCAGACAGAATGGGAGTTGGAGAGGAACTGGGAGGAGGTAGGAAGGTGAAAACCATAATCAGAATACATTATATGAAAAAAAATCTATTTTTGGTAAAATGAAAAAAACAGAGTAGACAAAATTTTAATGAAGCGTGTGTGTGTGTGTGTGTGTGTGAGAGAGAGAGAGAGAGAGAGAGAGAGAGAATGAGACAGAGAGAGAGAATGAGACAGAGGGAGATTGAGAGAGAAAGAGAGAATGAGACACAGAGAATGAGAGAGAGAGAGAATGAGACAGAGTTAGAGAGAATGAGAGAAACAGAATACATCTGGAAGTCAGGAGACCACTTGCGATAGATATCTCCTCCTAGCTTGTGGGTCTCAGGGATTGAACCCACGTGATCAGGCCCGGAAACAAGTACCTGAAAATTTAATTTTGAACATGAAAAATTCTTAGACTGTGGACACAAGGCTATAATTAGCAGTTAATTATTCAGACTGAAAGTTAGCCAGGGACAAATAGACAATCCATTTATTTCCCTATGTTCTAATGGATTAATGTTTTTAATTAAATTAGCCAAATTCTGGAAATTTTTCCACCAAAGAAAACAGAGTCCAAGAAAACAGGTAGCCATTTTTATGCTGAAACACAGTTTGTATTAATGACAATATGTTTAAAGTCAAAATCAAGTATATAAATTTATAATAATAATGAAACATATTTTGGAAGACAACAGCCAACCTAAAATTGCCATTTACTTCTCAAAATAGAGCATTCCTACATTTAAAAAGCAAGAAATAATTTATAGTCCAGGAGATAGGTCCAGAGAAATTGCTATGGCGTAGATCTTACAGTTCCTACAGCCGCTGTGTTAACAGCTTAGTGTCTTAGCACTATTGGGAGGTGGCAGAACCTCTAAGAGTTGGGCCCACAGGTGCTGAGTAGATGCCTCAGCAGATAAGATGCAAGCATGAGACCCTGGGCTTGAATTCTCAGCGTCCACATACAAAGCTGAGCGTGGCTTTCTGTGGCTCTAACCCCAGCAGTGGGGAGCAGAGACAGGTGGATCCCAGTTAGCTAGTCTAGCCGAAAGCAAGCAGGAGTTTTAGTGAGACCTGGCCTCGAGGGAATAAGGCAAAGAATGGTAGAGCAGGATACCATGTCCACCTCTGGCCTCTACAGGTGTGCAGAGATACACGCGACATACGCGCGCGCGTGCACACACACAGAGAGGTAAGGTTTAATGGAGTGTTTTGTGCATCGATGGTATGCCCTTTTCCAAAAGAGATATTGGAAAGTTGTCTTTCTTTTTACCTCTGCTTCTTGCCCACCATGTCCTGTTTTGCCACAACCCAAAAGCAGTAAGACCAACAAACCATGAACCAAAACCCCAAACTATGATCCAAATAAATTCTCTCATGTTTTACCTGTTGATTATCGGGTATTTTGCTACAGTAATTGCTATAGGAATACAGAAATTAATACAGAGATTGTGTTTTAACTTGGTAAACTATTTTCACTGTCTTTATTTCCTTAAGCAATACAACCACATGGACTCCTTTACTTCTATCGGGTAACACAGAACAATCAAAGCAATATACAATTGCATACTTTAGAAATTACCTGTGTAACTCATTAGGAAAACTGTTATTGGAGACTTGCTAATATTTTCCTACATTTTTATTGGTTATCTTTAGAATGAAAGTATTGGTTAAATGGTATATGTCCTTTTAGAACATTAAATATTTCATTCTTTTAACACTATCAATTTCCACTGAGAACTAACTCCTTTGAGAGTACTAAATAAATAATAAGAATAAAGTTTTAACATTGAATATCTGATTCAGCACTATCTTAATGAGTTTAAGGTAATGTTAAGTGCTTGGAAGTCTTCAGAGAATTGAAAGAACAATATGCTGTACCACCCATCTTAAAAGTAATGCTATTCTATTAGAGATTAATATTATAGTTGTAATTACTTTCATTTCAGTATTTGTACTTGCTATTCCTATCTGTATTTGATGGGTGAACCACAGTTTCAGGAAATGCAAAATTAAAAAGAATTCTGGGGTACAGAAATAGTTTATGAATGGTTCTTTTTGTCACTAGTATCCAATACTGGCTGGCTGAATTATCCCGGATTATGCTTAACAGTAGATCAATAAGTCCTCATCAGGTTGCGGAAATAAACTCCCCATCAAATGACTGGGCTTCTTGCTCGATCTGTCTTTTCACAGCCAATGGGTCATGGACCCACCTGAGCCTCAGTCTTCTTGTTTCTGAAATGATGACTAATGCGACCATCTCGAGCTGCAGTTTTCCCTGAGTAATGAAAGCACAGTAGACCAGGTGGAGAAAGATTTGGGCTTAACAAGGATTTCTTACGCTTTGATATAGGAGTGTTTCATTAAAAATCCACCTGTGAACCCAAAACCAGAACTTCTAGCTCCTACATCTAAAAAAACTAATTACCTATCAAAGAAAATCATCCTCTTTAAATATCAGTTAACCTTGGCTAATGACACTTCGTCACAGTGCTTTTGAAAGTATCCTTTGGGCTGAGTTCACACATACTGAGCAAAGAAAATTGATTCTTTTAAGCAACCATACAAATCTCTGTCTGTAAGCTGAATGAGGTCCTGAACGAGCTGTTGAAAAAGCAAATCCAGAGATAGGCTCTCAGTAGTGACTTCTCACCGATGTAAACAATGTATTTTATAAAGCTCGAGCTGGAGATTTTATTCAAAGTCATTGTGCTTTCCTTCCCCGGTGGGTTCCCCTAAGATGAAAATGTTGAGGACTATTTCTCAGAAACTTTGAAACTACAAAAAGCTTAGACTCCCTTGGGGCAGGAACACACTTCCTCTTTGCTGAGGCTGATACGTAATTTATCATGCTTCCTTTTACCAGCCTGCCAAAAAGCTTAGACTCAAGGTTGAAACTTTGTCACAGCAGCCATGAGAATAATTACAGGTAGCATATTTTCTTCATTCCTCTTTCTACAGTCTGCTTTTCTATTTTATTAACCTTGTTGCTAAGTCATTTTTTTACCTCCTTGCAAATTCTTCTAGAAAGAGGTGAAATACAAAGAAAGACAACTGTGAAATGTACTCAGCACATAAAAATTACAGTCTGTACCCAAAGAACAGCATCTTTCACATCTTCCCAGGATATTAACATCAAAAATGAACTTATTTGGAAGTGAACAGCATGATATCAGCAAAATTTAGACAAGTAGTCATTTGTTTATTAGCTGCTTCATCAAGTGTCTCAATCCATTTTGCTCTATTAATCTCTTAGCAAAATTTGAGACCTCTCTGAACACTTGGCATACTCAATTATATTAAATATTTTGTAAAAATACATGCTAATAATTTTTAGGTGAGCATCCACCTTCCAAGTGGAGCTGAAATTACGGCCTGAGGCAGAGACCTCCACAAGAGCAGATCCAAGGGAGCAACCGCTGAGGGAGAAGGCTCGAGCCAGAGACCTCTGTAGGACCAGGCACGAGTCAGGGATCTCCGAGGGAGCAGGCTCAAGCCAGGGACCTGAGCCAGTGGCCTCCACTGGAGCAGGCCTGAGTCAGCTACTTCAGCCGGAGCAGGCCCAAGGCAACGACCTCCACAGGAGCCAAGTGGAACTGAAATTACTGAGAACCAGACATTCTGTATTTCTTAGAGCACTGACTGCTACAACAAACCAAAAATGTGTGAAGACTCAAACACAACTAAGGGTGAATTTCTGTTGGCCTGAGTCTGAAGGAATTGATCCTAATTGACAGGTACTTTTCCATGGATGCACCAGGTACCCAGGCTCCATCCATACCCAGCCTCCCCTTCCCAGGTCATGTAGCTGCCAGAGAGGAGGAGGAACTAAAGCCCCAGCTAAAAGCACTTGCCTATACACTTGAATCCCATTATTGGAGACTACAGAGTGGCCTCCCGGATGCAAATCCAGGGCTGTGAGGGGAGGCTGGACACATTCCAGCAAGGCCTCTACATAAGCTGTGGAAGGGGGGCAGTGATGCCTTTCCTACTCATGTGCTTTCCTTGCTACGAGCAAAATCTGCACCTCCCATCAACTCCAAACATATCGCCTTCTCAAGACAAACTCTGAGTCAGCATTTGACATCTTAAATTATTCCATGTCACATTAGAGTGTTGGCAGAAAGAAAACAATAAGTCAGACAGCGAAGAAATGAAGGGTCAAGACCACAAACATACAATTTTTTTTTGCCAGATAAAGCAGCTATCCCATCTCCAATTCACTCTCACCTTTTCATTAATGAAGACATTTGCTTACTGTGCTACAAAACATGGTGCGTGTCTCTATAGGTCTTTCTTCTTAAATTTTGTTTTATTTACTTTTATATAGATGGCTGTTTTGCCTGTTTGTATGTCTGTGTAGCTACATATGTGCCTGATACCCACGAAGGCAAAACAGGATGCTGAATATCCTGGGCCTAGAGTTACAGACGTTTGTGCAGCTTTAGACACTCCAGATTACTTTGGTGACGCTCAGATTCTCCTGGGGGAAATGCAGCTCTGTCGGTACAGAGCTCCCTTAGCACAACCAGACACCAGCTTTCCACATCTGTACACCGCTAGTTGGATGAAAGAAGATCAGAAGCTCAGGGTCACAGCGAGTATGAGGCCAGCCTGGGCTACATGAGCTGGAGAGTTGGTTCAGTCGTTAAAAGCATTTGTTGCTCTTACAGAGGACATGGGTTCAATTCTCAGCACTCACGCAGTGGCTCACAACCATCCAATAAAGAGAACTAATGCATTCTTCTGACCTGTGCAGGCACCAGACACTTACCTCGTTCACTTACAGACATAAAGGAGGCAAAAACACTCATACAAAAAAAAAAATAAAATAAATATTTTTTTAATTGTTTAAAGGAGTCAGGCAGTTTAGGCCACATGGTTGCTGATATTAAAGTACAATGGGAAAACTCAGTAATTGGAGTAGCAATATAAAGTGAATTAAAACTGAACGCATTTGAATTTAATGAATTATATTCTGGCATCAACAGTATACCAAGTTATTGCAATAAACACAACCATTGATAGAATTTTGAGCAAGTAATGGGTTGTTAAATGCAAACAAAGGATATCCTTTCTATGCACCAAACGTCATGCAACCAAACGCCTCATTTACTACTGTAGAATAAGTAATGGGTTTGAATAGGCCTTCATCTTTTTAGAACCATGACATTGCATTTAATCAAGCCAACGATACTTCACATCAGGCTTCATAACCTGATTATCTGAAAGGAAAGTCTGCAGACATCAATCATCCAAAAGCCAGTAACACAAGAAGACACTAATCTGTATCCACTGGTCATTCTCCGGTTGGTTTGAATGCCATTTATTAACCAGCTGATGCCTAGCTTAGTGAACTGAACAAGAAAGTTACCCAATGGAGGAATAGCCAAGTCATGGAGCTGCTACAGAGAAAGCCCCCAACAGCATTGCCCACGGACCCTCGATTTGTCGTTTCCAGCCACATCTCCGTCGTCTCCCAGAGCTCTGTCAGAGTGCGGTATTCACTGTCATCCTGGAAGAAGTTCCCAAAAGGAACCCAATAGCAGATTTGCAGGTTGGCCGTGGAAGAACAAACGATCTAAGGTTTGCTAAAGTCCATTTCCAAACCTTGCTGGAGAAGGTCACTGCAGCTCCCCAAATGAACAGGTAGCATGAAGAAGGGAGGACTCAGTGTTTCCAGACAGATAAAAGGTGTGGGCGGGGAGAAGCTCAGAAAGTATTGTAGGACAAGTGACAACAGAACCGGCTCTTCATAGACCAAAGAGACAAGGAAAGGGATGGGTAGGAAGTCATGCTCTGGCGAAGAAACGAAGCAGGGCCAGGCCACAGAGCACTCGGTACAAAAACTCGAGAGTCTGACCTTTATCACATGGCTGACTGGAGTCCCTGGAGGATGCTACGCATTAGAGAAACATAATAATAACTTTCATCTTGCTAAGATTCTTATTCGTCCATACTATGGAAGATGAATGAATTATGGGCCTTATGGAGAACAGTAGAGAATTGTGGGTATTATTATGGCAGATTGCCATACACTATAACAAAGTTTTAAAACCCCTAAATAAACACCCCACCCCCATGCCAACGTTTGAGAAGGTCCACAAAGATCAAGAACTTTTTCAAAGATGAACTTCCTCCAGGGACCACCACCTTCCAGTAACCCGGCAAAACAACAAACACAAGCAGGAAGACAGCAGTCACTGGATACATGACCTCTATATCAGTGGTTCTCAGCCTTCCCAGTACTTTGATATTTCAATACAGTTGCTCACATTGTGGAGATCTTCAATCACAAAATTATTTCATCACACTTTTTAACTGTAATTTTGATACTATTATGAATCAAATTGTAAATATCTATGTCTTCCAATGGTCTTAGGTGACCCTGTGAAAGGGTCATTTGACTCCCTCAAAGAAGCTGCAGTCCACAGGTGGAGAACCACACCATTCTAGACTATTTAGATAACGTGTTGTTCTTTGGTCACATGTATGTGAATAAAGGTGATACTATGAGCACCAAGGGAATGGGTGCTACTCAAAAGGAACACCCCATAAATGTTTCCCTGGCAAAGCTGGAAAAGCCTACAGAGGCACCCAGAATGCTGTTGGCATTGCTAGAAACATATAGGTTAAAGGCAAAATTCTTGCCAAGAAAACTAATGTGAACACTGACCATGTTAAGCACTCTGAGATCCAAGTGAACTTTCTGGAATAAGTAAAGGAAATGATCAGAAAAAGACAAGTCAGAGAGAACATGACAGGGCTCTACTGCTGCTCCAGCCTGCTCTGCCCAGAGCACAGCCTGGAACCAACTGAGAGATTCCTGGCTTAGAGCGGGGCAGGGAACACAAACTCACAACAAAGAGATGAGAAGGGAGAGACTCTCACAATGAGAAATGCACACTGGGCTTTAGCTAGCACATGCTCAGTGTGCTCCATGAGACCCCCAACTTTTTAACTGAGCGCTTTCAATTGCACATGCCCTGGAGTCTGTCGCCAGTCAGAGTTGAAGCTAGAGACCAGTGTTTCCATAGCCATGGGTAGAGACAAGGTATGGTGCGTTCCTTCTCTAGCTCATCATAGACTAAAATGCTTACCAAATACAATGACAATAACTTATTAGGAAAACATGAAGAAGCTAAGACCTTTTTCTAGTTCATTCAACAAACAACCCATCAAATTGCTGGTGGTGTTAGTAACACTTCTTCCCAGCCCCACTGCAGACCGGCAGCAGGTTGAGCCTGGCACGGGTCTGCAGTCCGCACCGTGAGCAGCACATGGGCAAAGCGAGGGACACAAGAAGCAGGAAAGACTGATAACCTCTTATCTTCTCAACTTGAGCTCTTCCGTTTCAGAAGAGACTCCACAATGACGGTTCTAACATCAGGATGTGGAAGCAGTCAGTCACAAAGCCAAGCTCCGTATCATGAAACATTTTTTTTAAAACAAGGCACAGTTTTTATCAGATTTGGGTCATTGGAGTGTTTCCCTCCGACATCACTTTGCTTTCAGCAACCACTAAGACCAATGTTTAAACATGTTAGCACTGATGAGCAATGCCAGAAAAAATATAATCAAACAAAGCGACTAAATTAATAATTTATAGACTAACAACTATGTGAAAATATAAGGCATGGAGAATTAAATTAGAAAAAAGCCTTAATCCAAATTAGAGTGTGTCTCAATTAAATTACATTCCCCAACAGTGTTGTAAGTTTAGTTAAAGCCAGTAGCACTGTGGTGACCTTACCATCACTAATGGTAACTTGACTTGGAGCATATGTGGTGTATTTGAAGCACTGTATAAATACTTATATACATGTTTCCCTTAAGCTTACTTAAACGGTGAAAAGACTCCAGGTTTCTCTCTTCAACATAAGATAATGGTTATTTATCTAACATTTGTTAGGCTTCAGAGACTTAATCATTTTTTTAAAATATTAAAAATTTATTTTACTTTAAGAGAGCTTGCGCGCACGTGTGTTGTGTGTGTGTGTCTGTGTGTGTGTGTGTGTATACATACAGGTGCCCATGAAGATCAGAAAAAGGCATTGAATCCCCTAGAGTGGACCTTACAAGCAGTTATGAGCCTCCCAACATGGCTGTTGGAAACTGAACTGTACTCCTCTGCAGAAGCAGAAAACCCTCTTAGCTGCTGAGCCACCTCTCCAAACACAACTTTCTCTCTTTGTCCCGTAACAGTCCCTTATGATGAGCATTAGATTCTCCCAGTCTGAGAACATTGAGGGTCAGAGGGGCTAAGTACATCCTGCGTCCTGCCTGGATTCTCTCTCTCTCTCTCTCTCTCTCTCTCTCTCTCTCTCTCTCTCTCTCTCTCTCCCCCCTCCCTCGTTTCCTCCCTCCCCCACTCCCTCTCCTGTTGGGAGAAGGTTAGAATTTTTGAACTAGGACCTTGTAATGTCGCCCTGGCTAGCCTGGAATTCCATGTGAAAACCAGGCTGGCTTGGAATGTGGCCATTCTCTTGACTTCTGCCCTCAGAGTGCTGGCATTTCAAGTGTTTGTCCCCACAGCCGGTTTCCCTTCACTGTAACATCTATGTAACATCAGAGCAGGGAATTAATACTGCTTCTGTGAAGCTGGAGGCCTTACTTGAATTTTGTCAGTGTTTTTGTTCTGAGAGCCATACTTCCTTTCAGTTTCATGTCTTGGGCACTTCCACTCCATTTGCGCTGTTAAAGGTTTCCTAGTCGAGACTAAAGTTTGGAGGAGAAACACCTCAGAGAAGATGTCTGTCTCTGTGTACCATGTCAGGGACATGTGTAGATGTGTCTGATTATGGTAATATTCGCCTTGCTGGCACGAGCAAGGTATTGTCTGCCAGGTTTCTCCACTCTAAGTTACTACTTTCCCTTCATTATAACATTTCTTTGTCACAAATACTCATTTGAAGGAAGATGTTTTAAGAATGTTCTACCAACGTTTTAACTTTGGCCTAATATCTCATTCATTTCTGAATTTATGGCACTGACCTCAGAGTCACTGTCTGTGTAACTGTAGGAAGAGAGTGGGCTGTACGATCAAAGATGTTAGGTGGTCCCTGGGCAACTGAGAGATGAAAAGTCAGGAAAGCTCATTGAGGTCCGCGGGGGGGCAGGAAAACACAGCCCCATTGAAGCTTGCAAAGAGATTTTGAACCACCCATGTGCTATATAGCTCCTTCTTTGCTTTTCACTTAGCCCCACTGACCTTCTTCAAGCCTGGGGGAGACAAGTGACCTTCCAGCTAAGTGTAGTCCTGCTACTCACTTCTTGGCAATGGCAGTTAAGCAGGGTAGGCTGTGAGAATTTCCTTCAAGAAGTTTCTGAGCGCACCTCCCTCCACCTGACTGAACCTCCCCCCATCTGCACGCACCTCCCCCCACCTGACTGCATCTCCCCCCAACCTGCTGCATCTCCCTCATCTAACCTCACCTCCCCCACATGACCGCACCTCCACCCCAATTTCTGTCTCTGATCACAACCTTAGAATACAGCTTTTCAATCACATATGTAACCTTGTGCCTTCGATCCGCACCCTCACATTGGCCAAATGATATTTCAAGTGCATAAAGCTATGTTGGATCATAATGAAAGATAACTATTAAATCATTTAAAAGTAAATCTGTCTTGATTTGCATTCTATTGCTGTGATACATCACCATGACCAACAGTAACTTGGAGAGGAAATGGTTTATTTCAGCTTACACTTTATCCTTCACCTCGAAGGAAATCAGAACAGGAATTCAAGGCTGGAACCAAAAGCAGGAAATGGAGTAGAGACCATGGAAGAACATTGCACACTACTGCCTTTCTTATGTCACCCAGGACTACCTACCCAGGGTTAGAATCACCTTCAAGGTTAGGCCCATCTACATCAATCATTAATCAAGAAAACAACCCACAGGCTTGCCCACAGGCCAATCTAATGGAGACAATTCATCAATTAAGATGCTTCTTACCACATAACACTAGCTTATGTCAACTGGACAGAAAAGCAGCTAGGATAAAAATCTGTGTTGTTACTGTATATACTTTTTTCCTAATAATTTTTTATTACTTTATAAATAATACCATTCAAAATTTCTACTTCCTCCCTTCCTCCTACTTCCCTCCTACTCCCTCACTCACTGTTCCCCCCTCCCCCTCCAGTCCTAAGAGAGGACAGAGTATCCTGCCCTGTGGGAAGTCCAAGGCCTTCCCCTTTCCATGCAGGCTTAGGAAGGTGAGCATCCAAACAGACTAGGATCCCAAAAAGCCAGTACATACAGTAGAGACAAATCCCAGTGCCATTATTGTTGGCTTCTCAGTCTGCCTCAATTGTCAGCCACATTCAGAGAGTCCGGTTTGATCACATGCTTGTTCAGTCCCAGTCAAGCTGGATTTGATGATCTCCCATTAGCTCAAGCACACTGTCTCAGTGGGTGGATCAATCCCTAGTGGTCGGGACTTCCTCGCTCAAATTCTCCCTCCTTCTGCTCTTCAACTGGACCTTGAGAGCTCAGTCCAGTGCGCCGACGTGGGTCTCTGTCTCTGTCTCCATCTGTCGCCGGACAAAGGTTCTATGGTGATATTCAAGATAGTAATCAGTCTGACTACGAGACAAGGCCAGTTCAGGCACCCTCTCCTCCACTGCCCATAGTCCTAGCTGGGGACATCCCCATGGACACCTGGGAACCCCACTAGAGTCAAGCCTTTTGCCAACCCCACAATACCTCCCTTAATTAAGGTATCTTCTTCCCTGATCCCATATCCGTCCTTCCTCCATCTCAACCATCCCACTCCCCTGAGCTCTCCCCAACCCTCGCCTTCTCCCTTCTCTCTCCCCCTCTCCCCTTCACTCCACCCACCCCCATGCTCCCAGCTTTTGCCTGGCGATTTTGTCTGCTTCCAATTTTCAGGAATAGCAAATAGACAACATACGGATATCAAGAGGATTTGAAATGGAAAGGAAGAAGTCAAACTTTTTGTTATTTGCAGATGATATGATAGTGTACATCAGTGACCCCAAAAACTCACCAGAGAACTCCTACAGCTGATAAATACCTTCAGTGATGTGGCAGGATACAAGATCAACTCTAAAAAGTCAGTAGCCTTTCTATACACAAAGCATAAAGAAGCAGAGAGGGAAATCAGAGAAACATCACCTTTTACAATAGCCACAAATAGCATAAAGTATGTTGGAGTTACACTAACCAAGGAAGTGAAAGATCTATTTGACAATAACTTTAAGTCTTTGAAGAAAGAAATTGAAGAGGATACCAGAAAATGGAAGGATCTCCCATACTCTTGGATTGGTAGGATCAACATAGTAAAAATGGCAATTCTACCAAAGGCAATCTACAGATTCAATGCAATCCCCATCAAAATCCCAACGAAATTCTTCACTGACCTTGAGAGAACAATAATCAACTTTATATAGAAAAACAAAAAACCCAGGATAGCCAAAACATTCCTATACAATAAAGGAACTTCCGGAGGCATCACCATCCCTGACATCAAACTCTATTACAGAGCCACAGTAATGAAAACAGCTTGTTATTGGTTGTATATATTTTTGATTGATACACTACCTAACAAAATCTAGCAGACTTCTAGCAACATGGTTTCAAAGTAGTGATGGCAGGGACAGAATTTTGAGGTATTTTCAGTCGATATAATGTGCTATGAAAGTGCCTATGG
This sequence comes from Chionomys nivalis, assembly GCF_950005125.1. Classification (NCBI taxonomy): domain Eukaryota; kingdom Metazoa; phylum Chordata; class Mammalia; order Rodentia; family Cricetidae; genus Chionomys; species Chionomys nivalis. The sequence goes on from NC_080104.1 coordinate 6,143,880, forward strand.
CTCATTATTTTTGACAAATCAATACAATAATGACTTACTGTCAATAACTGAAGGAAATTTCGCATATCTATTAGAGGTGCCCTACCTACCCTAGTTCATGAAAGCCCTGAAATCACAGACCCTTGATTAAGACCCTGTGCCGCAGGGTATGCTAAGGCAACAGGGCAGAGTCTAAGACCCGAAAGACTCTTAGAACTACCTGCCTCCCTTGAACTCCCACCTGTTCACCCCTGCAATGCTACTTTAAGAAGAGAGAATTACCAAGTTGTTTGAACCAATCCATGCATCTCCTTGTTGCTGGTTTTTTTACTCCTTTGCTCTTTAGATATATTGGGGGCTCCCCACCCAGCTCACAGAAAATCCACATGTAGTCTTATTATTACTTATTACTTATAAATGCCCAGTCTTAGCTTAAATTATTAAGCTTTTCTTAAATTATCTCATCTACCTCTTGCTTCTGGGCTTTTGTCTTGCTCTATTTCTGTATACCTTTCTTTCACTCTTACTCCATGGATGGCTGTGTGGCTAGATGGTTGACCCCTTGCATCCTCCACTCCTTCTCTCTCCTTCTTTGTTCCCAGATTTCTCCTCTGTTTGCTCTCTCTGCCTGCCAGCCCCATCTGTCCTTTCTCTCTGCCCAGCTGCTTGGACCAATCAGGTGTTTTAAGCAGAAAAGTAACACAATTTCACAGAGTTAAACAAATGCAACATAGAAGAATGCAACACAACTTTGCATCATTAAAACAAATGTTTCACAGCATAAATAAACATAATCCACCTTAAAATAATATTCCACAACATCTCCTATTCTGCATACATCTTATAGTTGTTATACCTGAGTCTTCTAACTCAGTCACACTCAACCGTTTGGCTGTGGGTATCTTGATAATCTTGGAAGTCATTGAAAACCTCAAAGAATTTTTCTTTTCTTTTCTTTCTTTTTTTTTTTTTAAAGACAGGGTTTCTCTACAGCTTCAGAGTTTTTCCTGGCACTTGCTCTATTGACCAGTCTGACCTTGAACTCATAGAGATCTGAGTGTTGGGATTAAAGGTGCATGCCACCACCACCCAGTGACCTCAGAGAATGTTAATGTGAATAATATGCATCCATGCTTACCACATTAGAAATTAAATATGAGATTCAAAAAAGTATAATTTATTCAAATAAAGTAATAAAACCTTCACATATTAACATAAATAACTGTTTTCCAAGACAAAATAGTCAGTGAAAAGAAAGAAGAGGCATTGTTTTACATTTGAAGAAGTCTCTTGTCATCTGTTTTAATGGAGGACAACTGGGTTCTCACAGCTGCTTCTGCCCTAAGTATGTGCTGCCATGCAGTTTGCGTTGGAGTATATGAAAAGCTTGTATGTTTACACATACAGTTGAGGAGAGGGTATCTTAACAGCCCTTGTGGATAATGGTAGATCTGCTTTTTGATAGTATACTTAAACTTGATGATGAGTAGTTTCTTAAAAGTTTTTCACAATGTAGAACCTGGAAACACATCAATAAATTTACATATATTGATGTTAAAAGTTCATTGTTTTCCCTTGCACTGTGAATGTATCATCTCCCTGAGTAGTGAAGAAGAGAACAATGGAAACTGCCAGGCTCATGGTGGTGGATACAAAATCTAACAAAATTACAATGTTTACCTGAAAGCTCAAATGTTATCACTGACATAGGAAATGTCTGCCAAATACTATAGCCTGTCTCTCAGTCTTTCTTTCAAGTAAGAATGGTTTTCCATAAAAAGTGGTGAATTTAGCTCCCAACCCAAACAGTTGCACGGTTTTTGTTGTTGTTGTTTTGTTTTATAGAAACAGCATCATGCTTTACAAGCAGTAGGAATATATTACATGAACTTTTTGTTACTAACCATTAACTGTAACCCAAGACTGAAAGTTAATTAGTAATTTCTGGTTCTGAGGCTTGATGGTCAAGAGCATACATTGCTCTTCAGAGGGCCTGAGCTCAGTTCCCAGCACCCATGTTGGGTTGCTTACAGCAACTTGTGACTTCAGCTCCAGGAGACCCATTCCCCCATTTGGCCTCCATGGGCACCTGGACTCGTGTGCACAGACACACATAAACACACAATTAAAAATAAAGCAAAGTGTAGTGGAATACACTTTTAATCCCAGCACTAAGGAAACAAAAACAGGTGGCTCTCTGAGAGTTCAAGACCAGTCTGTCTTACAGAGGGAGTTCCAGGCCAACCTGGACTAAACAGTGAGATTTGTCTCAAAAAATAAATAAATAAATAAATAAATAAATAAATAAATAAATAAATAAATAAATAAACAAATAGGGACTGAAGATACGGGTTAGAGAGGAAGGACAGTTAATGAATTCCAGGTTCAATTCCTGGAACTCACATGACAGTTCATAGCCTTCTATAAGTCCAGGTCTAGTCTGTGTTCTGGTTTCTTTAGGCATTGTGCACACCTGGTACACATACATACATGCAAAAAAAAACACTTACACACATTAAATAAATCTAAAGAACTACTCTTTTTGAAAAATAATATTTTTTGTTTATGAAAGGCATTCATAAATGATACATGCTTTTGCTTTTCTGTGCTCATCTGAATATGCAGAGCATAAACACAGTGTAACCACTCTGAGTGCCACTGCCCTTTATTTAACATATGTTAATTTTACAAAGAGGTTTCATCGTGATACCTCCAAGCCTTCTTAGAAGGCGCCTTGGCCATATTCACCCTCCTATCATACTTTCTTAGGGTTCCTCCCCTACCTCCCATCCCTTTGTCGTTCTATATGGTACCATCGTCTTTCCAACTTTAGATTATTTCATTTAACAAAATGCTTCCCAGTTTCACCAATTTCCCAGAAAATGGCATCAGCTCATCCTTTGTTGTGATTGAATGAAACCCAATTGTGTACAATTAGTACATTTTATCAACTAATTCACTCACTGATCGGGACCTAGATTGATCTGAGAGCTTGGTTATTGGCAACAGTACAGCAATAAACATGGAAGTATTTGACTGCTTGAGACATACACCCCAAAGTGTGTCACTGTCCGGATTTCTTCTGAGAAGCCAGCAAATCTTGCTGTCATTGTTTTCACACCATTACTGCAAATGTCAACACACTGAAAGACAAATAAAACCTTAGGGTTGTAGAGATGATTTGTGAAACACTGAGTTCCACAGACCCACCAGGGCAATAGCACCAACTCCACCTAAGCCAAGTACAGGACCTAAGAAGACAGCGGAGTGGATGGGAGCCAATGGGGCAAGGAGGACCCATATAACAGTTGGGATGACTGTCAGTACCCTAGGCCTTACACCAGGCTCATGTCAGTCCCTGAGCTACCTCGTCTACTGACTGCCTTCTGCACACCAGCTGCTGAGCCTTGTCAATCTTCCCAGACTCATGTGTCAATGCCTTTACTACTAAACATTGTCATCGTCTGCCATTCAATCCCATTGAAAACAATTCTTGGGTGTCAATTTCTTCTGTTTGTAGTTTGGAGAGCCCTACATGACAGACTCCTACACACACACACAGAGAGAGAGACAGACAGACAGACAGACAGACACACACACACACACACACACAGACACACAGACACACAGAGAGAGATCTACTCAGTTCAGAAAGTGAACCCATGGCATGTAGGGGAACATGAATAGATTAGTTCCACACTAGCTCAGAACTAAGTATAATAAAGTGTTCTTTATTTAGGGGGACAGACTCACAGATCACAGTCCTCTGCACTAGTGGGGAATAGGAAGCAAATCCAGTAGCCAAGAGAGAGACCAAGCACACCTGTTTTTGTACCCAAGGCCATGCCCAACCTAGTTCAACATCTCAAAGACCATTGGCTGAAAAAGTTTCCCCAGCACCTCCCCCTTTTGTCTAAATAAAAGAGTTCCAAACCCAATACAAAACTATATACAATAAGAACTGATAATAAGTATTAAAAATTAGAATTACAACCAGCATAAACAATATTGAGTAAGAAACATATGCAAAATGTTTCAAAAATTATTCTGTCCTAAGAAATTTAAGCCTTGTATTGGAAATGGCTTGGCTAAGTCATAAGAGGAAAGTAACTATAATTATGTAGTCTTCAACCCCATCAAATACCTGAGAAGAGAGATAACATTACTTGAAGAGATAGGAAGTACAATCAAGCAACTTGCAAAATGTGTAGTAAATGACAGAGATAACTGACTACCTGGGCAATCACCCAAAATATCATTGCAACATTGGAGAAAACAACTTTGGCAAAGGCCTAGAGTAACTGACAGACCATTTTCAGAGGGAGGAAAAATTTCACGACCATCTTACCCTGTCTTGGCAAGGTTTGGCAGTCTTTTTTCTTGTATCTCGCTTGTCCTGTCCAGACACTGTGTATTTTGTCAGTGGTAGAGGCACGGGCAGTTCTTTGCCCAAAGCCAGTTTTGCCAAGAAGAAAACACACTCCAAGTAGAGTGTCTTCGGTGCCCAACATTCTCTCAGGAATAGATCAGCGCTGCCAGTAGCAATCCTATCTTGCATCAATAGAACCCTAAGTTATTTAAATGTCATATTCTATAGCTCTTTGAAGTGGTTGAAGATTACCTATCTATGCAGAATTCAATCTCTATGCCTCTAAAGAACCTGATTAGCCTAACTATAAGTATGACAAACATGGATGGCTATTGACCTATAATAGTTAATATTTGTATAAAGACAAGGACTTCATATTAGAATATTAAACAATCTTTAAATGACTGTGCAACAAATAATGACAATGACCTCAAAATGTAAACAATGTATAAGTATCTTGATCAGAGGTAGAAATGTATAGTGCAATATGATAACTATATCTGAAAATTGTATCAATATACAAAATGTCTTAAACAGAGGTAGAAATATACATGCATACAATCTGACAAAAACTTTTTATAGGTGTACAAATATTGTAAACAGAAATGGGAGCGTAGCCAATATGACAAATATAATTTGAATTGTATCAATATGCAAGAATCCATACCAAAGTAAATTGTCTATAAATAGTAGCTCACAAGTATTCACTCTATTATTCACTATTATTATTAGTGTGATCACGCTCACACTAATCTACCTATTATCCCATCCAATCTCCTTTTTTTTTTCAAAAAAAATCCCTGAGTCTACATAATTTCCACCCCAACCCTCAAACAGTTATAATCAACCCCTAATTGATGTCCCTAACCCTGAGGACAAGCATTGTTGGGAAAGGGGATTTTGCCTTCTAGAATTGTTTACAGTTGTCATGGGGGTGGTATTCTTTCTATGGGATCCTGTAAAACTAAAATGATGGTTAAATTTCAAGATTACTGTCTGGTATAATTGCAAATAATCTCTGAGTATTCAGTAGGGATTTTTTGAAGTTTTTATTTGAAGTTCTGGCCAGAACTTTATAAGAAGGTGCACCATTTCAGCTAACCAAGTTGGAACCATTTTTAGCAGCTGGTACCCAAAAATGATTTCAAAGTAACGCTATCAGCATCATGACATCATATCAACCAGATGGAGATGTTGTTGTGGGGCCCCATTTTCTTCCTGGAAACTTCAAAGATTTTTGCAGGAGAAAGTATTGTTCTTTGTGGAAAACTTAAACATTGTTCATATAGACATATTCTATGAAAGATACGATAGAAACAAAAATAGGTATTGAGAGAAATAAAATTTTTCCTAAATTCTTTCTTCTTTCTGTCCCATACCCAATGGCTTCTAACATGAGACAGAAACTGAATTTTTCTTTTAACAACACACTTGGATTTAGAGGACAACCAGTGCCCAACTCCAAAGCCAGCTTTAATTTTTAAGTGAGTCATGACGATTATTATACTAAGGGGAATATATATATATATATATATATATATATATATATATATATATGTATGTATTCAGGTAATGAAATTTTACCCTGTAGATGACCTGTCCTCATAAGTCAGATTTCTCTTTGCTTGGTGATTCTTTCTAAATAGTTATCTTTTCTTTTTAGTCATCTAAATGTCCAAGGTCTCTTGACTTTTTGAAGATGAATATGGAATGGGATGGTTTGGATAAAGGGAGGGTGGATATGGGAGCAGGGAAGTATATATCTTAATTAAGGGAGCCTCTTAGGGTTGGCAAGAGACTTGACTCTAGAGGCTCTCCTCAGCTCCTAGGGCAGCTGAGGAGAGGGAGCCTGAAATGGCCCTATCCTATAACCATACTGATGAATATCTTGCATATCACCATAGAAACTTCATCTGGTGATGGATGGAGATAGAGACAGAGACCCACCAGACTGAGCTCCCAAGGTCCCATTGAGGATCAGAAGGAGGGAGAACATGAGCAAGGAAGTCAGGACTGCGAGGGGTGCACCCACCCACTGAGACAGGGGGGCTGATCTATTGGGAGCTCACCAAGGCCAGCTGGATTGGGAATGAAAAAGCATGGGATAAAACTGGACTCTCTGAACATGGCGGAAAATGAGGGCTGATGAGAAGCCAAGGACAATGGCACTGGGTTTTGATCCTACTGCATGTACTGGCTTTGTGGGAGCTTAGCCTGTTTGGATGCTCACCTTCCTAGACCTGGATGGAGGGGGGAGGACCTTGGACTGCCCAGTGGGCAGGGAGCCCTGACTACTCTTCGGACTGGAGAGGGAGGGGGAGAAGAGGGGGGGGAGGGGGAGAGGAGTGGCGGGAGGGGGAGAGGAGTGAGGAGAGGGGAAGGAAACGGGAGACGGGGAGAAGGCAGAAATTTTTTCAATAAAAAATATATTAAAAAAAAGAATATGATATTCCTAAGTGGTGATATAACTTTCACATTTATCAATTTATTTGTTAACCAAATAAACTTACCTCTGTTAGGAGATTTCAGTCAGTTGTAGTAGATGTAATCATCTTTATTTGGCCAGCAGGTGCTGCAGTAATGGTTGCACGTGACTGGCAGTGGCAAAGCAAGTTCTATTAGCTGAATTACCTGGGACTTAATTAATTAATTAAGAGCAGCACATTCATATAGGAGGGTTGATTTGGCTAAAATATCAAGGAACCCAAAGTTTGCGGGCAGTTGCAAGTCGCAAATGGGACCTGGGTGAGGCTGGCAGGCAGGACATGGTAGGGATTGTGGAGAGAGAAAAGCATGTCCGGGCTGACAAGATGCCAGCTGTAGAAGCCACAGTGGTGGGCCACAGGCTAAAAGCAAGACTGAGCTGAGGGACTGGAGCGTGCAGTGGAAGGGAAAAGGGGCTGTGCGGACCTTCTGTGTCGGTCCCAGTATGCGTGGACTCAGAACCCACGTGGGCAGCCAGATGTAGGAGAATGCGAATAGATTAGTACCACACTAGCTCAGAATTGAGTATAATAAAGGGTTCTTTATTTAGGGAGGCAGACTCACAGATCACTGCCTTCTGAGTGAGCAGGGAACAGAAAGAAATCCAGCAGCCAATAGAGTTAGAGAGTAAGCGTGCCTGTTTTGGGTACACAAGGTCATGCCCAGCCTGGCCCAGCATCTCATAGACCATTGGCTGAAGGAGTTTCCCCTGCAATGGCAGACCAAAGTAATGATCCAACTTGGTGAACCAATGAGTACTGGAGTTTCTAACAGGTGTGCGGGTGAGGGGTTACCAATCTGGCTGAAGACTCACAAAACCAGCTGCTGTACAGCTCCCCATCACTTTCAGGCATGGGGCAGTTGAAGAAACCTTGTCTCCCAGCTAAATCTCTCCACAGCTCATTGTCCAGTCCCCTTTGCCTAGCAGCTTACTCCTATAAAACTGGGGCCTTTTATAACCTTCCAAGTTTCCACTTCCCCAGCAAGTGAACTTCTCTTTACCTGTTGAGCCTCAAGAGTATCCCCACTCCTGGACAGAATGTTTCAATGAAAGAAAACTGCCTGCAACAGCCCCATAAACCCCACAAACCCTCTCTATCTATACTATCAGATCTCACACTTCAGGTCCTAGGGGCATCTCCTGCAACCTACTGTCATTCTAAGGGATCTCTTTTATACAAACTTGTTCTTCTTCTTCAAATAGATGTGTCTTCCCCTAGCCAATATCATCACATTCTTAAAATACTCTTTTTTTAATAAAAATTATTTTTCTCTCAAAGTTCCATATAGTTGTATAATGTACATTGTTCATATACACTAGTCCTCCCTAGTGTGCCATACTTCATCTCCTTCCCAGCCTCATGCCCTCTTTTTATTATTTATTTATTAAAGATTTCTGCCTTCTCCCCGCCACCACCTCCCATTTCCCTCCCCCTCCCCCATCTAGTCCCCCTCCCTCATCATCCCTAAGAGTAATCTGGGTTCCCTGCCCTGTGGGAAGTCCAAGGACCACCCACCTCCATCCAGGTCTAGTAAGGTGAGCATCCAAACTGCCTAGGCTCCCACAAAGCCAGTATTATTATTATTATTATTATTATTATTATTATTATTATTAGTTTTATTATTAACCGTCTGAATCCAATTTATGTTGCTCATACACGCACGGATGTGTGGCGAGCCAATGGAGCATCTTCAATGTCACCTCACATACTGTGAAATGACTCTCATCCGGGAGCGGTGTCTCTGACAACCACGTCAGGCTGATGTTACAGCTCCTCTTCCTCCTCAGAGGCTTTCCCATTGAGCTACCATATTCATGCCACTGTTTCAATTATAGCCTATAAGTTAACCACACCCAATTTTATTCTCATCCTACCTTTACCTATAGTCACTTATGTCCCTTAGGCACTTGAGCTAAAATGCTCTCAACCCTTATTCTTGTATTCTTGCAAACTTAGTTATCCCTTGCATTCTATATTTCAATACATGGTTGTGCAGTAAGAAACTGGGGTCTGTGAAAATAACCAACACAGACTCCCTTATTTGGGGGGTATTGTTGTAGAACATTATTTTAAAGTGTACTATATTTGTTTATGCTCTGAAACATTTGTTTTACAATGTAAAGATGTGTTGCTTTTGTTATTGCTGCATTTGCTTATCTCTGTGAAACTTTGATTCTTTGCCTGCCTAAAGCATCTGATGATTTAATAAAGGGCTGAACAGCCAATAGCAAGGCAGAAGGGAGGATAGGCAAGGCTGAGAGTAAGGAGTAAGACAGAACAAGGAGAGGAGGACGAAGGGGCCAACCACCCAGCCAGCCACAGAGTAACAGTGAAAGTAAGATACACAGAAGTAACAAAATAAAAAAGCCCAGATGCAAAAGGTAGACAAGTTAATTTTAAAAAAGCTGGCAAGAGACAAATCAAGCTAAAGTTGGGCATTTATAAGTAAGAACAATGTGGCTGTCCAAAGAGGCCAAAGGTAAGAGAGTTTGGCACTTGGTTTTAGTTCATTCAAAGTTACTGTGTTTCTAACTCAAAGTTCCCACCTAGTTGTAAATCAGAGTTCTGCTCTCTCAAGGCTATTGTCAATAGGTGTGGCTAGTTGCCAGACCTTGTGCTCCTGAAGGGAAGTAGTTGGTTCCCACCTAAAACAAAAGTCTAAGGATCCAACTAAGTTCTAGTTCCCTTTATGGAAATAACTTGGGATTCCACCCAGGGAGTGGTTTGCCTACAGAATGTTTGTCTAGGGCCTGAGTCAAGGGCATGAGCACTGAATGTACCCCATGACTTTCAATTTGTGTGTTAACGTAGACCTTTTGCTCCACTACTACCTTTTGAACTCAGGGGTATATTAAGCTGTTGGAAAATAAAACACAGGCAAATTTTCAGTATGCACTGAAATTCCCTCCCAATACTATCCTATGTATTTCTGCATTTTATTATTTTCATTCGAGTCTTTGTATTCTTTACTATACTTCTAAATTCTCACATCTCCACTCTGGAAGAAAGATATTTTTGTTGAGTCTGGCCCCTGACAGTATAAGACTCCATGTGATTTGTTTAGTAGCTGGATGGTGGACCCTCCCCCACAAAGAGCCAAAAGAAAAAGAGTAAAAGTAAAGAATAAACAACAACAATGTCTGCTTCCTCCAGTCTTTGTCAAGGCTGCAGATGCCTACAGAATCAACTGTATCTTGACTGTAATCTTAAGAGATATCCTGAGTGAGAAATGTTAGCTAAGCTGTTCTCTTACATCAAACCCCCAGAAACTATGGCCGAACAAATGTTTGTTGCAGTTTTTAGTGATGTAACTCAGCAATTACATATTTTGTTATGTAGCAAGGGAAATGTAAATCAAAACTGCTCTGAGATACCATCTTACACCTGTCAGAATGGCTAAAATCAATAACACACGTGACAGCTCATGCTGGCGATAATGTGGAGCACGGGGAACACTCTTCCACTGCTGGTGGGAGTACAAACTTGTACAGTCACTTTGGAAATCAGTGTGGTGGTTCCTCAGAAAATTGGGTATTTATCTAACTCAAGACCCAGCTATGCTATTCTTGGGTAGATACCTAATGAACAATCCATTCTACCGCATGGATATTTGTTCAACTATGTTCATGGTGATTTTATTTATAATAACCAGAAACTAGAAACAACCTAGATATCCCTCAACAAGAATTGATAAAGAAAATTTGGTACACTTACACAATGAAGCAGTACTCAGATATTTAAAAAAAATGACATCATGAAATTTGCAGGCAAATGGATAGAACTAGAAAAAAAATCATCCTAAGTGAGGCAACTTAGACCCACAAAGACAAATATGGTATGTACTCACTTAGAAGTGGACATTAGCAGTTAAGTAAATGACGATCATGCTACAATTCACAGACACAGATAGATTGGGTGAAGAGGAGGGCTCTAAGGGGGAAACATGGATCTCTACAGGAAGGAAAAAGAGAATAGATTTTGTGGGTGAACTGGAGACAGGTGGGGATGGGATCAGTATGGGGGAGAGAAATGGAGGGAGAGAGTACGGGGAGAGATGCCTGGAAACGGGAGGCATTTGGGGGGCAATGTGGAAACCTACTGCAGTAGAAACTTCCTGTAATCTCTGAGGGTGACCCTAGTGAGGACTCCTAGTAATGGAGGATATGGAGCCCAAATTGTCCATCTTGTGTAATCAGGCAAGGTTCCTAGTGGTGGGACAGGGACACCAACCCAGTCACAAAACCTTTAACCTACATATAATCTGTCCTGTCTGCAAGATGTGTGAGATGGCACACAGAACTTGTGAGTGTGGCTAACCAATGACTGATCTAATCTGAGGAACAAACTAGGAGAGGGAGACGGAGAAAGACCCCAGGCTGGAGGTCTCCATTAGATTCTGAGGTTGAAGAGCTCTACAGAAGATGGGGAGGAAGAAATGTGGGTGTCAGAGGAGTGAAGAACCCTGGGAGAGCATGGCCCACTAAATCAACTAAGCAGGGCTCATGGGGGCTCACAGAGCCTGTGTGGGTTCGTGCTGCATCCTCTGTATATATGTTATGGTGTTGCCTTGGTGTTTTGGGGGGACTCCTAACAGTGGGAGTGGGGGTGTCTCTGACTCTTGCTGCTCTTGAGATGCTTTTCCTTCTACTGGGTTGCCTCATCCAGTCTTGATATGAGGGTTTATGCTTAGTCTTTTTGTTGTTGTTGTTGTTTGTTTTTTCAAGACAGGGTTTCTCTGTGTAGCTTTCTCTGTCTTGGAACTAGCTCTTGTAGACTAGGCTGGCCTCAGACTCATAGAGATCCACCTGCCTCTGCCTCCCAAATGCTGGAATTAAAGGCATGTGCCACCACCACCCAGATGATCATCTTATTGTAACTTGTCATGCTGTGTTCAATTGACACCCCTGGAAGCTTGCTCTTCTCTGAAGGGAAATAGAAGAGAAGTGGATCTTGGGTAGAGGGTAGGTAGGACGAGGCTGGGATGAGTAGAGGAAGGGGAAGATACGTTCAGGCCATATTATATGAGAGAATAAGTAAATATTAAACAAAAAGACAGTATGGTAAGGGTTGTGATATAGTAGTGGATATGGGAGATAGCATTGTAAATGGAGATAGTGTTTTTGTTTCCTGGCTACCCAGATCCAAATAATCACACAGAAACTATATTAATTACAATACTCTTTGGCCAATGGCTTGGGCAAATTCCTAGCTAGCTCTTACATCTTAAAGTAACCCACTTCTAATATTTTATATTTTACAACAAGGTTCATTGTTTACAGCACATCTTGCTTCTTGGTTGGCTACATAGCATCTGCCTGACTTCACCTTCTTTCTCCCTGCATTCAGTTTCATTTTCCTGCCTACCTATATTCTGCCCTACTATAGGCCAAAACGGTTTCTTTATTAACCAATGATAATAAAACATTCACAGGATACAGAGGTGAGTCCCACATCATAGCATCTCTTCTACCTTTGTAGGGTTTCAAACAACCTGTGCCATTATTCTTCCCTCTTGTTCCTTCAATAATTAAACAGAAGAGGTAGCACATGAACTTTGTTCAAAAATAAAGGATAGTTGCAAGTCCAAAGCCAGCCTGGACTATGCTATACCTTTGAGATCAGCATGAACCTTATCTGAAAACAACAGACCTTATCTAAAAACAATACAAAAGTCCTATCTCCCAGAGCTGGGAAGGCAGTGGAGTCCCAAGTGTATAGAACACACATATAGGTTTAAGTCTAGAACTGGGAAGGTAGTGCAGTCTGCAAACTGAACATACTGGACACACAGAGAGACTTAAGTATGATCTCTGTAAAAGACTGGCTGAGTGGAATGCACTTGTAATCCCATTATTATGGAGGAGAAAACAAATGGTTCCTCTGGTCTCTGCCCACATGATGCATGCATACATGCATGAGTATGCACATACACACACATGTATCTATGTGCACTTGAACATTCACATGCACACAAATAACACTAGCACTGACCACTGTCCACTTCTACACCAAATGTTGCATTACCATGAATATGTGCAGGAGGCTAGATCATTCAGCCCTCAGGCCTCACAGCTCTGATTTCCTCTGCTCTTTAACACGGCCTATCATGCTGTTCATTACATCTGCCATTAGGAATCACATACAAAAACAAATGCAGAAATAATAATAGAAGCTTGTATTCTACACTCAACATTGACCACCAGGTATCTGAGGTCTAATTTGTGTTTCAACTTCACACAAATGCAGAAATAATAATAGAAGCTTGTATTCTACACTCAACATTGTCCACCAGGTATCTGAGACCTAATTTGTGTTTCAACTTCACACATATTTAAGCCCCTGTGTGTGATGTTTATAAAAGTTTTTCTTGTTTTCTGTTTATAACTCAGTCTTTTTAAAAAAAACCCCTCCCTCAAATTACATATTAGTTTTCTACTGCTACAAACAAAATCACCATATGTTTAAGGGTTTTCAGCAGCATAGCCCTATTTTCACTATGTTATTACCTGCTAGAGAACCACATAATGAGTAGGGCAAAGACAAGCTCCCATCATGGCCAAACCTACACATTCATCCCTCAGCTGGACTATGAGCTGACCTCATATCCATGAATGAGCCTATCCAAGACTAGCAAAGTCTGATCCAGACCAGCTTAACCTCTCTATCAATTCAGTAATTCTTTTTTCTCTAAAATATTTATTTATCTTGATTGGAAGGTGGACATAAGTGGTGTGGGAAGTCCTTCTGTATATGTGTTGCTTTTATTGGTTAATAAATAAAGAATTTGTCTTGACCTGTGATAAGGTAGAGTAGAGATAAGTGGGAAAAAACTAAACTGAATGCTGGGACAAAGAAGGTAGAGTCAAGGGACGCCATGTAGCCGCTGCCAAGAACAGTTGAGCCAGAACGTTGCCGGTAAGCCACAGCCAAATGGTGATACACAAATTAATAGAGATGGGTTCATTCTAGATGTAAGAGCTAGTTAGCAATATGCTTAAGCTATTGGCCAAACATTGTTGTAAATAATTTAGTTTCCGTGTAATTGTTTTGGGTTTAAGTGACCAGGAACAAACAAGAAGCCTCCTATTACACATAAGAAACGAGAAACTATTGGTTTTTTTCAGATACTAAAATTTTGGAAGTTTTATTACATAGCAGTAGGTAACTGACGCATGAAAACAAACAATGGGAAATATGCCCAAGACTTGACTGTATAGCAGAAGTAAAATATCCTCAAAAGATTCAGGAGCGTCTTGAAATTCCTGTGTTTCACATCTTGAAACCGTGCTGGTGGGATGCTTTCCATTCGTGTGTCAAATTAATCTTCATACAAAAGGCTAACGTGTGACTTGGAGTCCTTTCTACAGTAAATAGAACAAGAAAGAAATAGATGCATACTCCTGGCAGTCAGGAGCCAAGGAATACCACAAAGTCACCAAAAGTTCAGCATCTTACAGCCCTGCTCCAGGGAAATTTTCCCCAATGCAAGTATAAAAACTCAACCACCAGGGCTGGGTTTCCCCAGCAAAGTTGTTACAGCTCTGCTCTTCTCTGCTCCAGACAAGTGTTAAAGCTGTGCTCTCTTCTCTGCTAGGGGAAAGTTTCCCTGCAAAATGTTACAGTTCTGCTCGGCTCCGCACCTCTCTGCTCTGAGTGCTTCACTCTAGGGAAAATGTCACACTGCACAACAAACCCCTCTCGAGAGACTTACTGCAAAGGAAGAATTCAGGAGGGTGGCTGTCTCAGATGATGAACTGTATCAAACTGAACAGGGTACAGAGCTTATATACTATTTTTGGGGGATGGAGGCAGAGCTTTCAGAGGTGGCTCAGGGCTGGTGGATATTTGTTGTCTGATTCTTGGGCAAGCTCAGGAATTTGTGGCATTTCTAGCTCAGAGACCACAGGGATTGGTGGGATTTCAAGCCCTGGTCCTGGGGTCAAGTCAGGGGAAGGCTGTCTTCACTTGGGCCTTTTGCCCTGTGAGAGGCTGTGCTGTGTTCCTCTAGGCACAGCTACCGTAATAGAGAAATGTGCAGTTTCTCTTTCTTTTGTCATTTTTCAACACAGAATCAACTTAAAAATAAATCCTAATGAAAGCACTAGTCAGTTATGTCAAGAAGAAAATGAAGTTTAATTTGAAAATACACCACAATCTAACATTTTAGAAATAAATTACTGTGTCATGTCCTGTGGTAATACTATATCATATTGCTTAAAGATAAATTGTAGAATCAACTCTTAGTCTCTGCATACAGAATCTCTTTGTAGATTACAAGACAAACATTAAGTCTAGGTTTTTGCCCCCTTATCTCTGTGCCTTTTTTCTACCTATATGTACCTCCACTACCTTCACACTTCTATTTGTGTGCCTTTCTTTCTTCTGCTGTGACAAAACACCATGACCACGGCAGTTTATAAAAGAAGACCTTTAATTGGGCTTGTGGTTTCAGGGTGTGAAAGTCCGTGATGGTAGAACAAAGACATAGCAGTGGCAGCAGCTGAGAGCTCACTCACATCTTCATTCACAAGCAGGAAGCAGAGGAGACACCCTGGGAGATGTTTGAGACTCAAAACCTTAAAGCCCTCTCCCAGTGACACACCTCCTTCAACAAAACCGCACCTCTAAATTCTTCCCAGTTCTACCAACTGAGGACCAAATATTCAAACACATGGGCCTCTGGGGGCCATGCTCATTCTACACCATGCTATCAGTTATGGCATTCTAACAGAACAGAAACTTAGCAGAATGCATAATTATTTATTCTGCTTCATACATTTATCAAGTGTTCTATTCAAGTAAATTTCCAATACAGTCTAAATGTTATCTTAGCATCTTCATTTAAAAAATAAAAATACTGTAATTATGTTGGCATAAGTCTTTCTAACATATATTTTACAGTTTCCTTCCACATGGCACAATATTTTTTATTTCTTAAATAAAATTTTATGTTCAGTAAGCTTTAATAGATGTTAATTCTGATTATGCAAAGGTGAACCAAACAGGATTTTACAACTCAAGAAGTTAGCATTGGTAACTAAATATGTACACAGATGATTCTAAGAATAAGCATAATGACGATAATAAAGAAATGACATATATGTATTCACAAAAAACTTTGATGGGCCAGTGAGACATCTCATAAAGTAAGGGCACTTGCTCCAAGACTGACTATCTGAGTTTGATTCCCAAAGACCCCCATGGTAGAAGGATAAAACTAATTCCTTCAAGTTGCTCCTAACCTCCAGATGTAAATTGTGGCATTTCCCCCTCCTCCAAATAAGCAAGCAAGTGTAATGAAAAAAAAAAACTTTTTAAAGGAGATAGAAAATATTTAGTTCATTTAGTAACCTGGGCTGAATGATCAGAACAAGAGGACTGAGTCCACAGTGAAGAAAGTGAGGCAGTTGTCCTGGTACAAAACGCAAGAAGGGACAATAAGTTTAGTAATCAATATTAGAAATAATACTTAAAAGTATTATTTAAACTCAAAATTAATGCAAAATTATCCATGATGACCAAAATGTCTGACTTTTAAATAAAGACTAGATCAGTGGCCATGCCATTCTGTAGAACCTAAGGCAAAAGGAAAAATTAGTAAAAGGTTATTCAGATTGTTGATCAGAAGTCAGCTAAAAAGTTACACTGTTTCTTAAATCACAGTCTACTACAAATGATTATGATGATGATGATGGTGATAATGATGAAGATGATGATGGTGGTGATGGTGATGATGATGGTGGTAGTGGTGATGATGGTGGTGATGGTGATGGTGGTCATGATGATAGTGGTGGTCATGATGATAGTGGTGGTCATGATGATGGTGGTGGTCATGATGATAGTGGTGGTCATGATGATGGTGGTGGTGATGGTGGTGATGATGGTGATGATGGTGGTGGTGATGATGGTGGTGGTGGTCATGATGATGGTGGTGGTGGTCATGATGATGGTGGTGGTGATGGTGGTGATGATGGTGGTGGTGGTGGCGATGATGGTGGTGGTGGTGATGTGGTAGTGATGATGATGGTGGTAGTGATGGTGATGGTGGTGGTGGTAATGGTGGTGATAGTGATGATGGTGGTAATAATGGTGATGATAATGGTGATGATGGTGATAATGGTCTCCTGAAATGAACGATAATTATTGTTGTTGCTTGTCTCTATTATCAATTGATGACTAGTTAATATAACAGATCTTGACCCATAGCACTTACCATCCTAGTCAGTTATTTTCACCTGTGGTCATATCTGTGAAAGATTGTCTTGATTGATGTTTAATGTGGGAGGACCTAGCTAGTACCCTTAGGCAAGTATAAGAAAGTTTGTGAGCAAGCCAGAGAGTAAGCCAGTAAGCAGTGTTGCTTCCTAGTTCCTGCCTACAGGTTCCTGTCTTGAGTTCCCTCAGTGATAGACAATCTCCTCAAACTGTAAGCCAAATAAGCCCTATCATCTCAAAGCTGCTTTAGGTACAGATAGCTTTAGCTAAACTCTGCCCATGGGTTCCTGTCTTGAGGTCCTCCGTGATGGACAATCTCCTTGAACTGTAAGCCAAATTAATCAAAGTTGCTTTAGATAGAGTAGTTTGATACAGCAGCAGAATGAAACTATAGCAGTTATCCAAAATGTTATGGGACGATGAGAAAGACTGAAGAAGGTGTAGGAAAATGGAGCTGCATGCTCCCTGGATATTTGATACTATATAACTCCATCAGATCCACCAGGCAGCAGCACCAGAGACATTGGTAGAGTAAGGCACTCAGTGACGTGACCAGCAAACTGGCATGAGCACTGAAAGGCTGCTATTCACTACTGCCTTGCAGTCACCCCAGAGAAGCAATTTAAACCCTGTTGACCTTTAACTCCCCAACTATGACTGAAAGAGGAAACTACTGAACTACATGTGGGGTTTATATCAATGTAATCCAGTTGTAACTGGTGTAAATAACTTAGATTTTCATATCAGAAAAGGCTTGTGGTCATTATCATCAATAACTCACACAACAGGTTCTGACCTCACAGAAGCTGTGGTAAATAAAATCCTCTCTGATAGGCAAGCCAGAAAGCAGAGGGAAGGGTATGTTCGTGGGTGGTTATCAATGCCAGTGACCTCTGGGAGGGAATAAGTCCTTTGCTAGATTATATGCTCAGCTGTCTCCAGGAGAAAAACTTGAATAAGGTCAGGTATATGAGCCACAGTAAAGATCTGATCACTTAAGATGCCTCAGAGAAAGGGGTTCAAGATAATGGAAGGTCATTCTAATGAACATACTAGTGAAAGTGCTCCTCCAGCTTGTACTCAGTCTTGGCTCTGTCACACTGTTAAGATGGTAAAACCTACATAAAGAGAATACATTCAAATCTCCTTTGCTTATGAATGTCATTCATAAAGTGGTGCTTTATCCCCTATCAAAAGCATTGGGGGGGCTAGTCATAGAATATCTCTTTTTCCCCCATTATTCCCCCAAAGATTTCTTTGTTTTTGTACCTGCTATCCCTTATTCTTAATGTTTCAGTAGCTTGGTATTTAAGATTTTCTATTTTTCTTTTGAGTCAGACTCACCTGATAACTGAGGTGGCTGGATCTTGTTTTGCTAAGCATCTATAAAACATGTTTTAAGAGGTAAAGAGGCTTGAGTGTTGTCTGGTTGTTAGATGGTAGTAGGGAGGTGTTACTACTAGTGGTGTGGTTACATAGGAAACGGTTCTTACTTTTAGGAAATGTAAATGAGTGATTTACATAGAATGTTTGGTGTCTGTAAGATACCTCCAAGGAGAAAAAAACTGAGAGAAAGTGAAGCAAATACAAGGAAACCATTAGCAGTTGTTGGGTTGAAATGATAGGTTTACTGAATTGAGTTTCTTATTTAGTTATTTTTTTAAAATGTTCAAGTATGGAGTTTTAAATATTTTTATAATTTTTTGAGAATTTCACAAAATGTATTATGATCATATTCATCCATTTCCCCTCATATTCTCCCAGATCCACTCCTAGCTCCCTGCTCACCCAACTTCATATTCTCTTTTGTGAACGCATGTTGCTCAAATACTCTTAGATGGGATCTGCCTTGGGGAGTAGTTGACATAGCAGAAATTACATCCTCAAAGAAAATTGATCACACACACACACACACACACACACCTTTTGTCCCTCAGGTCAATAGTTCCTCAGGTAGGAGTGGACTCCATGTCCGCCCAGCTTCCTCTCCACGCTGGAATTTTGTCTGGCTCAAGCTTGTGTGGGTCTCGAGCATGCTGTCACACTTTCTGGGAGTTCGTATGCTGTTTGCTCAACCCCATCTCTGAGTCTTACAATCTTCCCACAATGATCCCTGAGCCTTGTGTGTGGCGTGATGCAGACACCCCATAAAAGCCAATCACTCTGTCTTCTCTGCATGTTGACAGTTGTGGGCCTCTGTGTTAACTGCCACCTACTGCAAGAAGAAACTTCTCTGGTAAGAGTTCAGAGATGCCATCTCTGTGCTATAATCTGTGGGTATAGCAATAAGTTATGAGTAGTCATTGTTTAAGGTGTTTTATAGTTGAAAAGTTTCTTAATGTTTGGGAGTACAGGAAATCAAATTAAGTTTGTGATATTTCCAAAATATAGGAGCAATATTGATTTTTAAAATAAGTTACCTCAAGTCTCACTAGGCTTGATAAAGTCTACCTTTTCCTGTACAAATGGACCCACACTCATCTCACCCTGATGTAGGCTGCTGTGCCAGAAACACTTGCTGGCTCATACACAGAAGGGTAATTTGTTAGCTCATTGCTGTACTTGGTTCTTACCATTTTGCCCCCTTCACTTCCCAGGAATAAATAGGATTTAGAGGACATTGGACCACAGTGCCTGGTTAAGCTATAAAGCTAAAGCCCTATTGCAAGTGAACTGTGTTGGGTTACAGGGACATAAAAAAGGGTTGCTGGTTTATTTTCTGTACCTTTGTTGTTCATGACTGCTCGTTTTTATATTTTTGAAACGGACTCTTTAGGTAGTCCAGGTTTACCTTGAGCTCTTCATTCTTATGTTAGTTTTTCAAGTGTTGGAATTTTAGACAAGCATCTCAGTGCCTAACAGGGAATGAGTTCTATTAGAATTTAGAACCCTGATAGTACAGATAATCATAGACAGCTTTTGGGGAATGGTAAGCAAGAAGTAAAGTAAGAAACAAAATACAATGTTTGGATTGGAGACAGGTACAAGATTAGATGGCTTGAATAAATTGTGGAAAGACAATATGACAGAAATCTGTTTGTACGGCAATAGAGTTCATCCATTCATTCAGCAATAATTTTTATGCCCACTGTAAATAAAGCAATACCCCAGGAACTGGGGCTTTGACAGAAAGTAAGATTTTAAAAATGTCTGATGTCTTAAATTTTCAGGTGTCAAATATCAAGGTAGGGTCCAAATGTAACCCCCAGCTATTTTTTAATGATAAAGTTATATTAAAAACACATTTAAATTCTTTCTTTCATGTTTTATTATGGCTGCTTAATTTATGGCATGGTTGAGTAGCTGCAAGTCTAAAATATTTATTATTTTGTCTTTTATATAAAAAATTGCTGATCTTACTCCAGGGCATACATCAATATGAGAAGAGAGATACTAGTTAAATAAGCACAAACAAATGAAAGTGTTGTCTATCAGGTACCTGCACCCCAGTGCTAAACATAACATAAAATCGGCCTAATTATCCATCAGTGGAGGAATGGGTAAGGAAAACGTGGTGTGAATACATCTGTAATTCTATAAAGTTATTACAAAATGCAATCCAGTCATTTGTGAAAACAAGAATATTCTAGGAGATGTGACAGAATGAGCCAGTGGTGGAAAGATATTTATTATGAAACCTCACTCATCCTTGTATCTAAAAATTGTGATCTCAGGAAAGGGTAAGGACATAATGATGGTGCCAAAACCTGAAGAGAGTAGCAGATGAAAGAGAGGAGAGAGGCGGGTCTACATGCGTCACGTGACACCTCCATCTGGCATCCACAACCTAGCACAGTGAGAATGACAGGAATCTATGCCACATCTAAAATAGCTAGAAAGAACATGTCAGTGCATTTTTACTGTAAAGAAATGATAAACCTTTAGACAGTGGACATGGTAATTACCCTAATTTTATTAATATACAATATACACATGAATAAAAATAATCATACCAGTAGGTGGGTGGTGGTGGCACACACCTTTAATCCCAGCACTCAGGAGTCAGAGGCAGGAGGATGTCTGTGAGTTCAAGGTCAGCCTGGCCTACAAGAGCTAGTTCCAGGACAGACTCCAAAGCTACAGAGAAACCTTGTCTTGAAAAACCAAAAAAAATAAAAAATAAATAAAAATCATACTACATCCTATAACTATGTAATTACTATATATCAATCAAAAGTTTCAGAAAGCAGTCTTGATAAGACCATGAATGTGGGATATACAGTATCATGACAGTTCACAAAAAAGGAATTAACCTAATTAGAGCAACAAGAGATTGCTTAAAAAAACTGAAATTGAGATAAAAGCAAAAGAACGAGTCAGGGCTGAGCAGATAAAATAGGAAAACAAGAATATCTCTGGTGGAAAGACAGAATAAAGCAATTCTGAGAGTGTGAAGGATGACAGCAAAAACCAGACGCAGAACTGTTCAGGTCAGGTTGGGACATGAGTGAAGATCTCTTGGTGCCCCTCAGACAGGTAAGGAATGTGTCTGCTACACTCTGAAGGTACCACTCATGTTCCAGGGGGACAAGAAAAAGGAACAGTGCAAGACTGCACACATGTAGAGCAGTTGGACATCTCAGCTGTCCAACTACGCATCCGTTCATCCCGTCTGGAGCTGTGCTTCCACCTGGTTTGCTGTACACAGACAAAAAGGGCAGCAGCTGTGTCTGAGCTCCAGTCCCAGCCAAGTGGCTCACATGGCTCTTTCACCTTCCACAGGTGTCCTTCCTTTGTTTTTCTGGATCCTGACTAAATGTGGGTGCCTTTTAGTAGGGGAAGAGCTGGCTTTTGCTACAGGCCACCGCAGAATTACACTTGGAGGGCATGGAGAGGGAGAGATAGATCCTCCTACTTTGTCCTCCTGGATCCATTTTATCCTCCACCTCTGCTCTCCTGCACATCCAGCTTCTGTGTCTGTGCTGGTTAATTTTTGTCAGCTTGACACACACAATGGAGTCACTTGGGAGAAGGGAGCCTCAGTCAAGGAACTGTCTCCATCAGACTGGACTGTAGCCAAGTCTTTGGGGGCATTTTCTGATTACCGGTTAGTGAAGGCAGAGTCAACGCACTATGGGCAGTGTCTCACCTAGGCAGGTGGCCCTGGCTTATATAAGAAAGTGTTCTGAACAAACCATAAAGATGAAGTCAGTACACAGCATTCTACTGTGATCTCTGATTTAGTTCCTGCTCCTGGTTCCTGCTTGAACTCCCACTGTCAGTCCCCTTGATCACAGACTCTAATCTGTAAGCCAAGTAACCCATCCCTGTTGTTTTTGGTGATGGTGTTTATTGTAGCAACAGAAAGCAAACTAGGACAGTTGTCAGCCATCAGCATGAATGATCTGTCTAGGAACTCGAAGCCCAAGACTAGACATAATGACAGTAACCTGCACAGACTACTCCACCAACCTTAGCAACTGCCCAGCTTCTAACTGCTTACTGCGTATCATTTTAATATCTCTTCTAGTGATTCCGCATCTAAGATAGAGCCCTATCATATATATGTGTACACACACACATGTTGGTTTTTCAAAACAGGGTTTCTCTGTATTGCTTTGGAGCCAGTTCTGGAACTAGTTCTTGTAGACCAAGCTGGTCCCAAACTCACAGAGATCCACCTGCCTCTGCCTCCCAAGTGCTGGGATTAAAGGAGTATACCACCACCACCCAGCTCAGTATATTTATTTAGAACACCTGAGGAAGGATAACAAGGATAAAGTTAAGGGCACACTGAAAGAAAAAGAAATCCTTCATGTGTCCCCTGAGATGCAACCCTGATTTTTATCTAGCTGAAATTCAATTCATATATATATATACATATGTGTGTGTGTGTGTGTGTGTGTGTATGAATTGAATTTCAGCTGACAAACATATATGTATGAAAGGACAGAAGAGAGAACGTCCCTGTAAAGTGGCCTGTACCAAAACAATGCTCTCTTTTCTGAAATAAGCTTCAAACAAGAATATTAAATCAGCAAATGAACCACACTCAAGACCAAAATGTATGTTATCTTTGAGTTTAACCTGACAGCATCCTCTCTCATGCCTAGCCCCAACAATGCACTTCATAGTCAAGGTTGTAACTTTATTATAAGAGGAGAAAATTCTCTAAAATAAGAAAAAGAAGTAAACTATCTCATTTTTAAACTTAATTTTTAAGAATTCTCTTAATATGAGAGCCTGGTTATAAATGACATGTTTTCAGCAGTATAACTCAAAGACACTGAGCTCTCTCTCTCTCTCTCTCTCTCTCTCTCTCTCTCTCTCTCTCTCTCTCCCTCCCTCCCTCCCTCCCTCCCTCTCTCTCTCTCTCTCTCTCTCTCTCCCTCTCTCACCACTCTCTCACTTTTTCCCTCCCATGCTTAAATATAAAACATGAAATTTCTGTTTCTTAGTAATTCTCAACTATATACTTGCCCTGAAATTCTGTTGCAAAAGCCGAGCTCCTCACCTGAGGTCTCTAAGGGGAATACACTGTGGACCACAGTCTGAGCCTCAGTACAGGTCTCTTCTCTAAGGGGGGATATGCTGTGGACCACAGTCTGAGCCTCAGTAGAGGTCTCTAAGGGGGATATGCTGTGGACCACAGTCTGAGCCTCAGTAGAGGTCTCTAAGTGGGATATACCATGGACCACAGTCTGAGCCTCAGTAGAGGTCTCTAAGGGGGATATGTCATGGACCACAGTCTGAGCCTCAGTAGAGTTCTCTAAGGGGGATATGTCATGGACCACAGTCTGAGCCTCAGTAGAGGTCTCTAAGGGGGATATACCATGGACCACAGTCTGAGCCTCAGTAGAGGTCTCTAAGGGGAGTGCTCCTTGCACCACAGTCTGCAGCCTTAGGTTATGCCTCCCAACCATCACCTACATTCACTCCTAAATTTCCTCTCCAAGAGAGACTATACAACCTGTCTTGTTGACTCCAGGCATGGCTTTGTGAGATTTTTCTGGCCAATAAAATTCATATGGGAGTCATGCTCAATAAAAATATTCCCATTTTTATTTCTTGAAACACAGCGTTACCAGATAGCCTAACCTAGCATCACACTCAACCCTCCTGAGTACCAGGATTATGAGCATGCACCACTACCTTCAGATAGCACTGAGATTTCTGAACAAAAATCTTCGTTTACCATGTTGTCTCCTATGTTATCAGCAATGTTCTATCAGCTAGAATCACAGATTACAAGTCATCTGCAGCAGAGTACAGCTGACCTACAGTGGGCATGTAATGTGGGCATCATATATATTCTTTGTCAACTAAATCATTTGGCATGAGGAAATGGGAACATTCAAATGTGGTACTTAGAATTATAAGAAATTGGTGTGAATTGGAAGAAAAGCAGATAAGTCAAATATGCTTCCAAGTCATGGGTGTCATAACTGGATAGGAGATGAAACACTCACTGTGATCAGAAGTATTGCAGGGGTTCTCAATCACCACAGCTGATTTTGTTGAAAGTCGTGATGTTATAGAAGCAGATGTGGCAGGCACTTGGAAGAGCATTTTCCTGAGCCTCTTGGAGAAGATCTAAAAGCTAGGAATCCCATGTATCTAATACACTGGCCATAGACCAATGACAAGAAATGGGAAGAGGGTATTATGACAGTAAGACCAAGGTGATAGGCAACCACGATATAAGACAGTTCAGCTGAGATGCCCAAGAGGACGGTAAGGTCATAACTCATAGCATCTTTCATCTGGCAGCTGAGGCTTGGAATAGCCAGGATGTGTTAAGATAAAACTATCTCTTGATGTAAGCAGAGTGAGTACAAGCAAATAAGACTTCAGCTGTAGGATTGAAGTTCAAGACAAATTTAAATCCTTGCTGAACCCTAGTTTTTAGTAGTAAAGTAAGTTACTAAAGCCGGGGTTTTGAGCAGTTAGGAAGAAGACATTGGTCAGGCTCTGAAGCCAGGAACAGATTGCATGATTCCCCAGGGCATAAACTGAAGAGAGAAAACCAAACCAGGGAGACTGTCCAGACATGACACCATGGGGACAAAGGAGGGAGAAGACAAAGCAACTACAAAGAAAGTTTAACAGAATGGGTTCAGTTATGGGTGTGAACAAGAGAGTCAATGGTGACACATTTTCTGAGCTCTTTAGGAGACCACACTGTGGTATCTTGACACTGTTGACTCAGTATAGCTGGAACTGGTTTTCTCAGCATTCTCTTCCCCATGTAATTCCAGATTTGGCGCCAAGAGACACTATGTGTGTGTGTGTATATATATATATATATATATATATATATATATATATATATATATATGAGAAAGACTAAAGTGTGGAATGATGGGCACTGAAGGTCATGAGCGTTGCCATTGATCTGCCAGGACCAGCCCTCAAGCCATAGCTCCTCAAGATTCCGGCACTGCTCTCCAGCAGCCCCCACGGGTCTTAGCCCAGGGCTGTGTAGCTGCAAGGCCTAGATCACCACCATGCCCTGCAGGGCACTGCAGCACCATGGTTGAACAGGCAGGATTGTCCTTTTTGTTTGTATCTACTTTTGCTTCCTGAAAGCTGGTCTGTGACCCTGCCACTAACTGCCAGCTCAGCTCCAGGGTGAAAGCAGTACCTTCCTGTTCTCTTAGAACAGTACCGGTGACCTCCTCAGTACACCATCCCCAAATACTGTTTCTCCTACGGATTCTGTCAGAAT
Source organism: Chionomys nivalis (assembly GCF_950005125.1). NCBI lineage: Eukaryota > Metazoa > Chordata > Mammalia > Rodentia > Cricetidae > Chionomys > Chionomys nivalis. The sequence continues at coordinate 6,169,597 of NC_080104.1, forward strand.
GATTATCAAGTCTTTATGTGATGAAGTGTGTAGTCTTTAATGTGTGAACTTTTCACTACCTTTCTTCAGAATGTTTTCATTGAAAAAAAGAAGAACATCTAAATGAAATGACCTTGTATATAGTCACAGCCACGGTTGGGAAACAGGCGCCAATTTATTGTTTATGTGCAGATGTGGTCCTTATGTCATGACATAATATATATAATATTTGCTTGACTTTTCTCCTATGAGTCATGCAGACAAAAATACTTGATGAAGCCCTTGGCCAATGCCTCACAGCGAGTCTTGCCAAAACACAGAAAGTGTAATAATCAACTCTATTTTTCCAGTCAAGATTATGCCTCGATGCAAACAGGATTCCCTAAGGAACCCACGTTCGTCCTAAGTTCTCCAGCTTCAATACAAAATAGGAGAGAGCTCCACTAAATTCTGATTTATACTTATGTTTTCAGGAAGTATCTAGGGAATTCAGGGCAGAAACTCAGTGCGGAAATTGGAGGCAGGAACAAGGCATGGGCCGTGGAGGGACATTGCTTACTGACCTGCCTTTGCATGGCTTGCCTGACCCACATTCTTACAGCGCCCAGCACCAATGGCCCAGGAATGGTATGGTCCAGAGTGTGCTGAGTCCTTTTACATCAATCACCAATCAAGAACACGGCCCACAGACCCACCCCCAGGCCATTATGATGGGAGCACTCCACAGTTGAGATTCTTTCTTCCCAGATATGTTTAAGTTTGTGTCAAGTTGACAAATATCAACCAGCCACAAATACGCATGGTGGTGATTAGGGCCAAGGTATGGAAAGCAGGAGAGTCTAGGCCAGCTCAGTGAGGTGACATTTTGGGACTTATACCTTGCCTAAACAGGGGAGGATGGAGAAAAAGGCCATCTAGTCATGAATGCATTCGGCCAGGCTGTGGGGATTAGAGCTCTACCTCCCAGCAATGGTGCAAGGGAGGGAACACCCCCCGAGCTGAATCCCAGGATGTAAACAGCAAGGCCTGGACTGATGGGGACACTCAGGAAGTCGAGATTTGTAGGTCAGGATACAAGTCTGGATAGAAATGTTAGAAACGTTAGTGTTACTAATACCTGGTCTAAACCATGGCCATAGAGGAGTATGGGCTTCTAAGAATGAGAGAGAGACAGAGAGAAAGAGAGACAGAGAGAAAGACAGAGACAGAGATAGAGAGCTATTCTGGGTTTACTTTGTTATCTGAAGGCCTTCAGTACTCATTACTAAGAAGGCCTGGAAAGGTAAAAGCTACTCATAATTATTATTCTAATGATGTTGGCTTTGGTTAGCTCTCTTCTGAATAAAGTAAATGTTTCAGTGCTAATAATTAGGGGAAATGCAGACAGAAAAGGGAAATTTGGGGTGAATCGAGCTCTCCTGCAACTAGATCTCTATGGACTCCTGGGTGGTTTACAAGGAAGGGATGACTACCTCTTGGAGATGTTCTAGAGGATTCGAGCTTAGAGTGGCTATGCAAATATCAAGATGCAGGTCAGTTTTAGAGCTAAGGCCATAGATCAGGCAGTTTATAGAGGAAAGAATGTATATACTATACAGTTCCTGGTGGAGGTTCCCATTTGGTGAGTGCCATCTTGGTACTGGGGACTCTGCTGAAGACATTATATGATGAGACTGTACAAGATAGTCAAAGAGTTCACTTGTAAAACAAAGTCACTCCCATAACAATCCATTAGTCCACAGGAAGATTGATTAACCCACTTTGCAGGCAGCAAAATCAAGACCTCTTAAAGACCATTAGCATATGATTTAGGGAGTTATGCTTTCAATACATAAGATTTCAGGGATACATCCAAAGAATAGCCATACTTTCAGTATTTACTTTTGCTATTTGTTCTCCATTTATTATCATTTATCTAACACTAGCATCTGGCTACATTTTATAATCACCTGCAAAGTTTTTTTGTTTTGTTTTGTTTGTTTTATTTTGTATTTTCAAACCAAGGATTTTCTATGTAGTCCTGGCTGTCTGGGAACTCATTATGTAAAGCAGACTGACCTTGAACTCAGAGATACACCTGCCTCTGCCTCCTGAGTGCTAGGATTAAAGGTGTGCACCACTACCACCCAGCTCTGCAAAGTTTCTAAAACACCCTTTTTCCCTGAGCCTGACAGATGAATTTAATCAGAATCTCAAACATGATATGTTCTCTATCTGCCTACCTACTGCTCTATCATTTATGGTTTATCTGCATTTATTGTTATGCATCTATATATAATCAATAAATTAAATCAGTATGGATGTGCTTTCCTAATTACTACTGATGATTATTATATTTAATAAACAATCATTATATACAAGTAAATGCATGGCATGTGTATTTAATCAGTATATACCCACACAGTGGCTGCATGTGTGTGTATACATATATTTGTCTACAATTACACATATACATTCATATATGTGAATATTTTAATTCACCTGCCAGGCTCAGTTACTACATTTTTAATAAATTTTCTCTGAAACTTTCATATATACCTTTTATTAGAAGGCTGAAAACCTGTTAGTAAAACTTATGTGATAGAAAGAAAATATACAAAACCAAGATGAATGCAATAGGGGTTTATAAAAAGGAGGGTAAATGAGTTGGTGCAGGTCCTGGTATAGAGAGGAGGGTAAATGGGTTGGTAGAGGTCCTGGTTTAAGCACTCTCAGTCTTTCCTCACTATCTGAATATTTATGTTCACTGCTACTTTTTTTTCTCTTTATTTTATTCTTTTTTAATTAAGATTCCGCCTCCTCCCCATTTCCCATTTCCCTCCCCCTCCTCCCACACATCGCCCCCTCCCCCCAGTTCCCTCCCCCTCTCCCCATTCCTCTCCCATTCCCCCCACTCCATTCCCCCTCCCTCTCGAGACTGAAGAGCAGTCATGAATAAAGAACATTAGGCATGTAATTTGTGATTCTAGAGAAGCTAAATAAGAAGGTGAACCCAAAGAAAAACACATAGTCATCTGCCTGGATAGGGGAAGTAGACAAGATTGCTGGGCAAAAACTGGGAACTTGCGGGTGAGGTGGCATGGGGCTAAGGGGGAACGGGGTGAGAAACGTGAGAAGGGGAGGATGGGGGGAGCTTAGGGGAATAGGATGCTTAGGATAAAGGAAGGGTGGATGCGGGAGCAGAGAAATATATATCCTAATTAAGGGAGCCATCTTAGGGTTGGCAAGAGACTTGACTTTAGAGGGGCTCACAGGTGTCCAGGGAGATGTCCCCAGCTAGTGCCTTGGGCAACTGAGGAGAGGGAACCTGAAATGACCCTATCCTATAGCCATACTGATGAATATCTTGCATATCACCTTAGAACCTTCATCTGGCGATGGATCGAGATAGAGACAGAGTCACTGCTACTTTTTAAATTGATTTTATAAGTAGCAAACAGAAATTTTCTCAATGAATGACTTCTAGAAAATAACTTAATTTGTCTTGACAGCTGTATTAGTATATTTGTAAAATTATTTCCACTAAAATGTGTTAAAATGTTAATAGAAACAACATGCCTAGTGTTTGGTATCCTGGTAATCGGAAGACAGTATTTAGGTCATGGGAGCAGGAATCTCCTCACATTATGCCAGCAGCAGCTGGTATAATTGTGAAAGACCAGCCATTGCCCTCCATCGTGTTTCCTCGGAGGTGAGAACAACCCGCTGAAGGCCTCCTACACCAGAGTGAGTCTACCTTAGAGTCACGTGGGTCAGTTCCCAGAGACACATCGGAGGAGTTGTGCTTGCTCTTTAAAATCTGTTTGTGCTGCAAAGTATCTCAGTAAAAGTTGATAAGGAAATACTTTGGAGTGTTCTTGTTTGCCTTTGAAGACATTCATTGAATAAAATATGTATTCAAAAGACCATGGACAAGCAAGAAGCAGAAAGTTTAGAAACAAATGGCTTGATTAGTTTGTATTTAAAATATTGGATATATTTAAGGTACAGAGCATGAAATTTTTATTTAATTATCTTGTATTCAATCTTAGAAGTTATATTTTTTAGCCTAAAGAGATGTCTCATCAGTTAAGTTCATGCAGTGCTCTAGCAGAGGACCTACAGTTAGTTCCCAGCACCTAAATCAGGTGATGCTCAGTCATGTAACTATGGCTCCGGGGATGTGATGGCCTTCTCTGACCTCTGCATGCATGTGTATGGAGGTGCACACCACACACACACACACCACACGCACGCACACACAAATCACAATACATCACACACACATGCACACACACACTCCACATACACCACAATACATCACACACACATACACACATGCACACACATGCCACACACACCACAATACATCACACACACATATACACACACACACCACACACACACCACAATACATCACATGCACACACACACTTCATACACACATACACCACACATATACCACACACACAAGACACACGACACACTCCACAACACACCACCACATATACATGTACACATAACTAAAAATAAAATCTTTACAAAAATTGTATTTTAATGATGAAAAGGGTGAATTCCTTCAAAGTAAATATTTTTGGAGATATTTATCTGGTTTTAGAAATGTTTAAACATTTTAAAAATCAAATTATTATTTTAAAAAAATCAAACCTCATATTTATGTAAAAATTGACTTATTATAAAATTTAGAAGCTAAAATTATAAACCTCTTAGGAGGAAAAAAGGAGGCAAATCATTAATTTAGATGAACAATTATTTCTTAAATATGACACCAACATGAATGTGACAAAAATTTGAAAACTATGTAAACTAGGCTTCATTAAAGTTAGATCTTTACATGTTGAAAAATGTTTTCTAGAGAATAAAAAGACAATCTCCAGAATGAGAGATTTTTAAACCTGACAGGTGTTAAACATCCAGAATATATACAGAGCTCCTACGGCTCAATAATAAAGAGACAAGCAACCCAATTAGAAAGTTAGCAAACAGTAGGAAGAGGTATTTTTTTTTTCCAAAGGAGGTTTAGAAATGGTCAACAGCACATAAAGGTTGTTCGAGATCATCAATCTTCAGTGAAAGGCAAATCAAAGCAACAGTGAAATGCCACTTAATACAAGTATGGAATGCCACTGAATGACAGTAAACAGAGCAAAGAAAACAAGCGTTACTGTGCATGCAGAAAAATTAATCCTTGGACATTAATGTGGAATTAGAAAATGTGATATAGACACCATGAAGAACAACTTAAAGGTTCCTCAAAGGCTAGACAAAGCCTGCATGGCTCAGTATGTAAAGATGCTTACTATTAAACCTAACGTTCTGCGTTCTACCTCAGGACCCACACAGCACGGAGCAAGAGCTGACTTGCACGTTTGCCCTCTCACCTCCACAGGGCTGTAGCACACATGCACCTGCACACAAGAGAAATAAATGAAAATATGCCGATTTCAAAAGGCTAAGATTAATTATCATATGACCTAAGAGATATAGAGAGATGATAGATGATAGATAGATAGATAGATAGATAGATAGATAGATAGATAGATAGATGATAGATAGATAGATAGACAGACAGACAGATAGATAGATAGATAGATAGATAGATAGATAGATAGATAGATAGATAGATGATACATAGATAGATATCCTCCAAAGAACTGAAAATAGAGATCCAAACTGAAATATACATAAAAATTTTCATAGCACCATTTTTACAATAACCCAAAATGCAAGCAACCCAAGAGTCCATTGTCAGATGAATAGGCAAACTAAAGTTTGTCTATACAAAATAATGCTATTATTTACAACAAGGAACTAACTTTTGCTACATATTGTAACATGAATGAAACTAGATAACATTACTCTAAGGGAAACAAGCCAGGTGAGAAGGATAGGTGCCTTTTGATTCTATTTTCACGACACAGCTACCATGTGTAAATCTGTCGGAACAAGCAAGAATGCTAGAGAAAATGTTGGAGTGGAAAATCATTTTTCAAATTGGGTTTCTTTTAGAGCTACTGAAAAAGGTAGACATGAACAGTATCCTCTCTCTGGCTAGACAGTACTGTAAACATCAGTACTGCCACACAATAATGTAACACTAGCTGAAGTGGAAGGTTTTAATGACCTCAAATAACATTGTTTATTCAATTGATTTTATTTTTAGGCAAGGTGTACTTAGCCCTGGCTGCCTTGGAACTCACTATGTAGACCAGGCTACAGAAATCCACCTGTCTCTGCCTCCCAAATGCCAGGCTTAAAGGCATGTGCCACCACATTCAGCATAATTGATTCATTTTCTAACTTTTTACTTACTGCGCATGTATGCTTGCATATGTAAGCACAAGTGTATGTGCCAAAGCATACATGTAGAGGTTCAAGAGCCAATTCTCTCCTTCCACCTTGTAAGTCCTGAGAACCAAATACAAGTCAAGAGACTTGGGGGCAAGTACCAATGGGTCCCCACTGAGAATCTCACCAGCCTAAATTCATATTTTTTAAAATCCATGAAAAGCAACTACTTCATTTACTGTCTGATGTCAAGAAATTTAAAGCTCCTTGAGGTAGAGACAGAGTGGATTACTAGCCTGTCAGAGACAAAACAGAGATGGCACCTTAGCTATTGCAATATGTAGCACTACATGCCAGGACACCCAGGAGGCCACACAGTGTGCAGAACTAGGGTTTACTTGCTGCTGGTTAGAAGAAAATGTATTAAAGAATATATATGTTCTATTTCTCGAAAGGCAGGCTTCCTTTTTTGCCTGATTTAATTAAGCATCTTTTTAAGGCAGTCCTATTAGAAGAAGATTTATTAGGATGGAGATTCATTTTAAAAAAGAAAATAAACACAGAAGGTAATGTGATCTCTGAAGAAAAAAATCAATTTAACTTGTCACTGTTCTGAATTGTTTTAAAGGAAAGCTCCATAAATTCTGGCTTTCTCATTTTCTATATAGGAACCAGGCCATTTTAATACAAATTATTTTGATACTAACAATAGATTCCAGTAAACTTTTGGAACATGAAACACAGGTAAAAGTGTTTTGAATAACCAGTCTTTCTTCATACTGAGTAGATATTTGAACATGCAAAAAAGTGTTTTTAGGAGCCCATTAGAAATTCAGATGCAAAACTTCCTTTTATCTGATCGTGTAAAAGTGGATTAATATGGATAATACGAACAGAGAAAGATAAAAATAAATCATGTTGGATATTCAATAATCCATTACTCAAAGATAAAAGTTTTCTAATAGCCATTTAAAAGAAATCAAAGAATACATAAATTTTAATTTAGCATAACATTGCATCACATCTTAGCTTCTGGTTGTCTTCTGAAGCATCTAGCAACAGAGGGATAGTTGGTCATCTACTTAGTATTTGGAACTACCAAAAGTAAAGATAATTGTAGAGTACAGCCTTAAAAATCTTAAATAAAAAAGAAGTTTTCTCACAGTGAAAACCCTTATGGAGAAAAATTGGGTTACATACTACTAAATAAAATTGAGGTTAAGAAAACCAATTATTTTTATTAGGAAAATAAATTTCTCTATGATAATTCAGATAAAAGTGGTAAATGGAAAACTCTTTTATAAAAGGAAGGGAGCGAGTTCGATATATCAGCAATTAACAAGGATAATAAGAAATGAGATATGAAATATAAACAAATATAAATCTAGAACCTGGTAAGTTTGGCTTTGATATAGAAACTTCAGAGGAAAGAAATTCAAATATTTAAAAAAACCTTTTTAATGAAAGGAGAGAGTGATGGAGGAAAAGTGGGAAACAGGTGTTTCTGGTGCAGCCTCATCACAGAAAGTCAACCTGAGAAGCTGTCCATATGCAAAATACATGCACATGACCTGAGGCATCCCAGTGTGCAGTCATGAGACCAGAGAGAGCACAAAAATGGGAAAAGATGTACAGAAGGTAGACAGGGGATGAGAAGATGATTTCAAGATTAGAGTGCTTGCCTAAACACCTGGAGACCAGAGTCTGGATCCCCAGAACCCTTGTTATAAAGTATTCAAATGTTAGGCATGGCAGACCACCAATAATTATAGTCCCAAGAAGACAGAGAAGTAGGCTGCCCGAAGTAAGATGGCTGTCAAGACTAGCCATATCAGTGGGTTCTTGATATGACTGAGAATTGTCCTCAATGAATAAGGGGAAGAGCCATTGTAGATGGTTCCAGAGTCAAACTCCAGTCTCCACATGCATGTGCACCCACACATGTAACATGAGGGGGCCTGCTTGTCGGGTTTCTGTCCCGCCCAGTTCCCCACAGCTGGCAAGCCCCAAAGAAAATCACACAGAGATCTCTATAAGTTATAAAACTGATTGGTCCATTAGCTCAGTCTTCTTATTAGCTCTTGTAGCTTATATTAACCCATTATTCTTATCTATGTTAGCCACATGGCTCAGTACCTTTCACAGCTGGGCAGATTACACCTTGCTTCTTCCATAGTCTGGGCAGGACTGGAGGAATGGGCTTCCTCCTTCCTAAAATTCTCCTGTTCTCATCGCCCCACCTCTACTTCCTGTCTGGCTGACCCACCTATGCTTACTGCCTGGCCAATCAGCATTTATTTAAAACACGATTGACAGAATACAGACAATTCTCCCTCACCACACACGTGTTCTTACACACACATACATGCACCACACACACAAATGGAAAAAAGGGACAGTTTAGCATTATACATGGCACCTTTTCCCCAAGGCTACTATCTTAGCAAAGAGGGGAGAATGCCAGATTTCATTGCAAACTCAGCACCAGGCCTTCACCACTGGATTCTGGCACCTTGCAAAAGTCTTTTCATGGTGACACTAGTCCTTTCATGAGGACAGAGTACTTAATGACCTATCTGAAAATAACGTTGCCCTGGGGATTATACTTCTAATGCATCAAAAATCAGTAGGATTCATAAATCACATTAACATAATAAAGGATTAAAAATATGATTAACTCAACAGATATAGCAAACAGATCAATAGAATTCAATATCCTTTCATGATTACAACAAAAAATTCTCTCAGAAAATTAGATACAGAAAGAATGTACTTCAGAGTTGATGAGCTAGCTCTGAAGGGAAAGCGTGACAACCAGATTTTGCCCTACAGCCTTATGGTGGGAGGAAAGAACTAGTTTCTTGTAGTAGGAGCTGCGGGCAGCATTCCTGCCACCTGGCTCTTGGCCATCTGGTTAGCTTATGCCCCAAAATAATTACACAGAAACTGTATTCTTTTAAACACTGCTTGGCCCATCAGTTCTAGCCTCTTAATAGCTAATTTTCACATCTTGCCTAACCCATATTTAGTAATCTGTGTAGCACCAGTCTTACTGGGAAAGATTTGGTGTGTCTGACCTGGTGGCTTGCTTCATCGCATCTGCCCTGGAGAGCAGCAGCATGGCTTCTGCCTCACTTCCTATTCCTCCCAGCATTCTGTTCTCTTTACTCCACCCACCTATGTTCTAACCTATCAGGCCAAGCAATTTCTTTATTAATTAACCAATGACCTTCCTCCATCATTTCCCCTTTTTTGTTTAAACAGAAAAGGAAGGCTTTAACTTTAACATAGCAAAATTACATATAACAAAACAATTATCAAGCAATAATTACAATTACAATATTTACATCTATTTTATCTTTTATCATAACAATGGAAAACTATAACTATCTATCTATTCTTCAACTCCACCAAAGTCTCCAGAAGGATATAATATTTCCTAAGTAAATGAGAAGTAAGCAACTTATAAAACTCTAGAAATGACAGAGACATCTCCCTGCCTGTACAGTCACCCAAAGTTCCTCTGTATGGTTGGGGCATCCATCTTCAGCCTACAGGCATATAGTATCCAGCAGACTTTTCCATGAAGCAGGAAATTTCAAAGGCAGTCACTATCTGCTGTGTCTTGCAGAATGTCTCACAGACTCTTTCATGAATCAGGAACCTCAAAGAATCATCTCACCTTTAGGTAAGCTCAGCAGTCCTCTTTATGCAGGTTCTTTGTGTCCAGTTTATGCAACAGTCAAGGCAAGAACAGTTTCTTGCCCAAATGGCTATCAAACTCCATAAGGAGCCTCTTCGATGCCCATTTTCCTCTCGAAGTAGATTGGTGCTGTCAGGAGCAGATGTGTCTCATCGTCATGAAAAGCCCTAAGTTATTAAAACATTTAAAAATGCCATATTCTGTAGTCTTTGAAAGATATGAAAAATGCCTATTTAACTGAAACATATCTTTATATATCTAGAAAATCTAACTAACATAACTACAAGCTTGACTATTATTGATAATTATCCATTAACAACCTATATACATTACATTTTTACATGAACTACACAATCACAATACCTTAGTCAAGGTCAGAAATACATATACATATAACAAGATTGACCTTAAATTTTTATCAATAAAGTCAAATCCAAATCCATACCAATGCAAATTATTCATATCTATATCATATCCCCCTTTAAATGTAAAAGAACATTTATAAACAATATTTGGGAACATGGGTGCAGTTTTTTCTCTCTAAACTGCTTCCTGCTGAATGGGGGCGCTGTTATTCAGGTCTTTCATGGGATAACCTGTCTGCTAGGTTCATCTCAGTTGGCAGTTGAGCAAAGTAATTTTTTGAGGGTGTTCACAGCAACCTTTCAGGAGGGCGTGGTCTATCATACCATATTGGGATAGAAGCAATCCACAGGATCTCATCCTCTGTGAAAACAAAAGAAAAAACTCCTTTCCAAAGCATCATGTCCTTAGATCCAAATCTTAAAGTCAAGGTACTTTCAAATTATCTATCTTGGATTAGTTCAGCAGCATTTATAAACAAATATCTTTTAGCAGCTGTTGTTCTTTCCTCAACATTCAAACAATTCAAAGAGAGCATAATAGCGTACAGTATCAAGATTCTCTGTGTATTTTCCATCTTTGTGTGGCTTTATTTTAACCTCTATTTTGTTTATTTTTACTTTTTGAGACAGGTTCTCTGTATATCTTTGTCCTGGAATAACTTTGCAGACCAGGCTGTCCTTGAACTCACAGAGATCTGCCTGTCTCCACCTCCCAAGTGCTGGGATTAAAGGTGTATGCTACCACACCTTGAACTCAACAGAGATCTGTCTGTCTTTGCCTCCCAGGCATTGGGATTAAAGATGTGTCCTGCCACACCTTGAGGTCACAGAGGTCAATCTACCTCAGCCTCCCAAGTGTTGGGATTAAAGGTGTGTACCATCACACCCAAACTACTCTCTTTCTTTCTTTACTTTAAGAACTTTAACTTTGGCATCTGGCTCCCGCCATTGCAGTACATTTAGCTCCATAGAGACAGCACTGGGGAAAGCAAGAGCCGGATGGGCACTGGGCGACTCTGTGCCTCAAGGATGAAAATCAACTAAACATGGGCAAAGGAGATCCTAAGAAGCCAAGAGACAAAATGTCCTCGTATGCATTCTTTGTGCAAACTTGCCGGGAGGAACACAAGAAGAAGCACCCGGATGCTTCTGTCAACTTCTCAGAGTTCTCCAAGAAGCACTCAGAAAGGTGGAAGACCATGTCGGCTAAAGAAAAGGGGAAATTTGAAGACATGGCCAAGGCTGACAAGGCTCATTATGAAAGAGAAATGAAAACCTACATTCACCCCCAAAAGGGAGACCAAAAAGAAGTTCAAGGACCCCAATGCACCTAAGAGTAATCTGGGTTCCCTGCCCTGTGGGAAGTCCAAGGACCACTTACCTCCATCCAGGTGTAGTAAGGTGAGCATCCAAACTGCCTAGGCTCCCATAAAGCCAGTACGTGCAGTAGGATCAAAAACCCATTGTCATTGTTCTTGACTTCTCAGTAGTCCTCATTGTCCATTATGTTCAGCGAGTCCGGTTTTATCCCATGCGTTTTCAGACCCAGGCCAGCTGGCCTTGGTGAGTTCCCAATAGAACATCCCCATTGTCTCAGTGTGTGGGTGCACCCCTCGCGGTCCTGAGTTCCTTGCTCGTGCTCCCTCTCCTTCTGCTCTTGATTTGGACCTTGAGATTTCAGTCCGGTACTCCAATGTGGGTCTCTGTCTCTGTCTCCTTTCATCGCCTGATGAAGGTTAATATTCAGGAGGATGCCTAGATGCTTTTCTTTGGGTTCACCTTCTTATTTAGCTTCTCTAGGATCATGTATAATAGGCTCAATGTCCTTTATTTATGGCTAGAAACCAAATATGAGTGAGTACATCCCATGATCCTCTTTTTGGGTCTGGCTCACCTCACTCAGGATAGTGTTTTCTATTTCCGTCCATTTGCCTGCAAAATTCAGGAAGTCATTGTTTTTTACTGCTTAGTAGTACTCTAATATGTATATATCCCATACTTTCTTCATCCATTCTTCCATTGAAGGGCATCTAGGTTGTTTCCAGGTTCTGGCTATTACAAACAATGCTGCTATGAACATAGTTGAGCATATACTTTTGTTGTATGATAGGGCATTTCTTGGATATATTCCCAAGAGTGGTATTGCTGGGTCCAGGGGTAGGTTGATTCTGAAATTCCTGAGAAACAGCCACACTGTTTTCCAAAGTGGTTGCACAAGTTTGCATTCCCACCAGCAATGGATGAGTGTACCCCTTTCTCCACAACCTCTCCAGCAAAGGCTATCATTGGTGTTTTTTATTTTAGCCATTCTGACAGGTGTAAGATGGTATCTTAAAGTTGTCTTGATTTGCATTTCCCTGATCGCTAAGGAAGTTGAGCATGACCTTAAATGTCTTTTGGCCATTCGAACTTCTTCTGTTGAGAATTCTCTGTTCAGCGCAGTGCCCCATTTTTTAATTGGGTTGATTAGCCCTTTACAGTCTACTTTCTTGAGTTCTTTATATATTTTGGAGATCAGATCTTTGTCAGTTACGGGGTTGGTAAAGATCTTCTTCCAGTCAGTGGGTTGCCTTTTTGTCTTAGTGACAGTGTCCTTTGCTTTACAGAAGCTTCTCAGTTTCAGGAGGTCCCATTTATTCAATGAAGCCCTTAATCTCTGTGCTGCTGGGGTTATACGTAGGAAGTGTTCTCCTGTGCCCATTCGTTGTAGAGTACTTCCCACTTTCTCTTCTATCAGGTTCAGTATGTTCGGACTGATATTGAGGTCTTTAATCCATTTGGACTTGAGTTTTGTGCATGGTGATAGATATGGATCTATTTTCATTCTTCTACAGATTGACATCCAGTTTTGCCAGCACCATTTGTTGAAGATGCTCTCTTTTTTCCATTGTATACTTTTAGCTCCTTTATCGAAAATAAGGTGTTCATAGGTTTGTGGGTTAAAGCTAGGGTCTTCTATTCGATTCCATTGGTCGACTTCTCTGTTTCTATGCCAACACCAAGCTGTTTTCAATACTGTAGGTCTGTAATAGAGTTTGAAGTCAGGGATGGTAATGCCTCTGGAAGTACTTTTATAGTATAGGATTGTTTTGGCGATCCTGTGGTGGATTACATTGATAGATTTGCATATGTTGAACCAGCCCTGCATCTCTGGGATGAAGCCTACTTGATCATAATGGATAATTTTTCTGATGTGTTCTTGGGTTCGGTTTGCGAGTATTTTATTGAGGGTTTTTGCATCGATGTTCATGAGTGAGATAGGCCTGTAATTCCCTTTCTTGGTTGGGTCTTTGTGTGGTTTTGGTATCAGGGTAACTGTAGCTTTATAAAAGGAATTTGGCAATGACATTTCTGTTTCTATATTGTGAAATACATTAAGAAGTATAGGTATTAGCTCTTCTTGGAAGTTCTGGTAGAATTCTGCATTGAAACCATCTGGTCCTGGGGTTTTTTTGGAAGGGAGATTTTTGATAACCGTTTCTAATTCTTCGCGACTAACCGTTCTATTTAGATCATTCACCTGTTCTTGGTTTAGCTTTTGTATATGGTACTTATCCAAAAAAATGTCCATTTCTTTTGCATCTTCCAATTTTGTGGCATACAGGCTTTTGTAGTAAGATCTAATGATTCTCTGAATTTCCTCTGTGTCTGTGATTATGTCCCCCTTTTCATTTCTGGTCTTATTTATTTGTATGTTCTCTCTCTGTCGTTTAATTAGTTTGGATAGGGGTTTGTTGATCTTGTTGATTTTCTCCAAGAACCAACTTTTTGTTTCATTGATTCTTTGGACTGTTTTCTGTGTTTCTATTTTGTTGATTTCTGCCCTCAGTTTGATTATTTCCAGTCTTCTACTCCTCCTGGGTGCTTCTGCTTCTTTTTTTTTCTAGATATTTCAGGTATGCTGTTAAGTCCCCAATGTATGTTTTCTCCGTTTTCTTTAAGTGGGCACTTAGTGCTATGAACTTTCCTCTGAGCACTGCTTTCATCGTGTCCCATAGGTTTGAGTATGTTGTCTCTTTATTTTCATTAAATTCAAGGAAGACTTTAATTTCTTTCTTAATTTCTTCCTTGACCCAGGTGTGGTTCAGTAGTTGACTGTTCAGTTTCCAAGAGTTTGTCAGCTTTCTGGGGGTAGCATTGTTGTTGCCTTCTAACTTTAATCCGTGGTGATCTGATAAGACACAGGTGGACACTGATATTTTTTTGTATCTGTGGAGGTTTCCTTTGTTTCCGAGTATGTGGTCAATTTTCGAGAAGGTTCCATGAGCTGCAGAGAAGAAGGTGTATTCTTTCCTATTTGGGTGGAGTGTTCTATAGATGTCTGTTAAGTCCATTTGATTCATTACCTCCAACAATTCTCTTAATTCTCTATTAGGTTTCTGTCTGATTGACCTGTCCAATGGTGAGAGAAGTGTGTTGAAGTCTCCTACTACTAGTGTATGTGGTTTGATGTCTGCCTTGAGTTTTAGTAATATTTCTTTTACATAAGTGGGTGCTTTTATATTAGGGGCATAGATATTCAGGATTGAGACTTCAACCTGATGAATTGTTCCTGTTATGAGTATAAAGTATCCATCTCGATCTCTTCTGATTGATTTTAGTTTGAAGTCCGTTTTGTTAGAAATTAGTATGGCCACACCTGCTTTTTTCTTAGGACCATTTGCTTGAAAAACCTTTTCCCAACTCTTTACTCTGAGTAGATGCCTGTCTTTGTGGTTAAGATGTGTTTCTTGCAAACAGCAGAATGTTGGATCCTGTTTTCGTATCCAATCTTTTAGTCTGTGCCTTTTTATAGGTGAATTGAGACCATTAATATTAAGTGATATTAATGACCAGTGGATGTTTACTCCAGTTATTCCTATTGTTTTTGGTAGTAGAGTTTGTGTGTCTCCCTTTTTTGAGTCGTGCTGGTGAAGGGTCGCTAGATGCCTGAGTTATTGTAGGCAGTGTTGGCTATGTTGGATTCCTTGTGTTGTGAATTTCCTTCTATTATTTTCTGTAGGGCTGGATTTGTGGCTAAGTATTGTTTAAATTTGTTCTTATCCTGGAATGTCATGTTTTCTCCATTGATAGTGAATGATAGCTTTGCTGGGTATAGTAGTTTGGGTTTGCATCCATGGTCTCTTAGTTTCTGCAGTACCTCTATCCAGGACCTTCTGGCTTTCATGGTTTCCATAGAGAAGTCAGGTGTAAGTCTGATCAGTTTACCTTTATAAGTAACTTGCCCTTTTTCCTTTGCAGCTCTTAATATTCTTTCTTTAATCTGTATATTTTGTGTTTTGATTATAATATGGTGAGGGGATGTTTTTCTTTAATCCAGTCTGTTTGGTGTTCTGTATGCTTCTTCAATATTCAAAGGAATATCTTTCTTTATGTTGGGAAAGTTTTCTTCTATAATTTTGTTAAAAATATTTTCTGGGCCTTTGAGTTGTGACTCTTGTCCTTCTTGTATCCCTATTATTCTTAGGTTTGGTCTTTTTATTGTGTCCCATATTTCCTGAATGTTTTGTGATGAAAATTTGTTGGCTTTGCTGTTTTCTTTGATCAGTGTGTTTATTTTCTCTATGTTGTCTTCAGAATCTGAGATTCTTTCTTCTATCTCTTGTAGTCTATTGATTATGCTTGTTTCTGTAGCCTCTGCTCGTTGACCTAGATTTTCCATATCCAGCTGGTCCTCATTTTGTGTTTTTTTTCCTTGCTTCGATTTCTGTTTTCAATTCTTGAACTGTTTCCATTACCTGTTTGATCGTTTTTTCTTGGTTTCCCAGGGCATCATTTACGTATTTACTCATTTCATCAAACTTGTTGTTATACTTCTCATCCATTTCTATAAGAGTGTTTTTACATGTTGTTTAAGGGACTCTATTGCTTTCATTAAGTCGATTTTTTCCACTTCTTCTGTGTTAGGGTGTTCAAGTCCTTCTGTTGTAAGATCATTGGGTTCTGGTGTTTTCATGTTGTTTGTCAGGTTGTTGGGTGAATTCTTGCCTTGGCGCCTGCCCATCTCCTCCTATCAATGCTATCTAATGGGTCTTTTAAGTCAAGAACAGGTTTCCCTGCTGGCCAAGGGCCCCGCTTACAAAGTGCCCTCGCTCCGTTTCTTGGCTCCCGCCGTGGGCCAAGATCTCTCTCACCACTCAGAAGGACCAGGTGACCAGGCTCCCCGTTTGTCCGGGACCTCGTCCACAAAAGGCCTACCCCTCTGTAGGCCAGCCACTAAAACAGAGAAACTCCCGCTGCCCTCTGCCCCAAGCTCCTGACCCAGTGCCCAAACAGGCTATACTGGGTGATCCCACAGCCCCGCAGAAGGGCGGAGGAGTGGAAGAGGGCCCTGGGTACAAGCTGGGATGTGCCAGGAATAGAGAGGTCACAGCAGAGGAGGAGCATCCCCAGCAGATGGTATCAGCCTTTGCAGGCTTGGGGGGGATGAAGGGGGACTGAGAATGCTCCCGCTCCCTTTCCTGTGTCCCGGCACGGGCCCAGAACACTCTCCCCACTCAGGAGGGTCTTCAGGGACAGGACCCGACTCCCCATTTGCCCGTGTACCTCGCCAATAAAAGGCCTCCTTCTCTACAGGCCAGGCCCCAACAAACCTACTTGATTTAATCGTAGTGGGGTGAACTGCTCTCAGTGTGGGCTTCACTATTTCATGCCTGGACTATCCCCCATCCGCTGCTTCCATCTGCGCGGGCCGGGGTTCTGCCGCTTCCGTCTGTGCGGGCCTTTCTTTATTAATTAACCAATGACCTTCCTCCATCAGTTTCTGAAAATTGTCTTCTGATCATCTCACACATTAAAAACAAACAAAACAAACCATCTTCATTATAACAACCATGATTCATAAGACTACATCTATCATCTCACTTATGAAAAAAGGTGAAAACTTTTCTTTGAAATCATAAGCAAAGCAAGATGTCCACTTGATGTTATGGATATGTTTTATTACCATTGGTTATTAAAGAAGCTGTTTATGCCAATGGCTTAGTAGAGTAAAGCCAGGAGGGAAATACAGACAGAGATATAGAAAGAGGGGGAATCAGGGAGACATCAGGTAGTTGCCAAAGGAAGAAAGTTGTGAGCTACCAGCTAGAAACTTACCAGTAGTTCACAGCCTTGTGGTGATTCATAAATTAATAGAAATGGGTTAATTAAGGTTGTAAGAGTTAGCTAGAAATATTCCTAAGCTATTGGCCAAGGAGTATTGTATTTAATATAGTTTCTGTGCTATTATTTGGGTTTGCATGGCTGGGAAACAAATGAGTAGTCCTCAACTACAAAATGGCATACCAATATGGGCCAGCTACATCCACATAAAACCCAAGAGAGCTTGGAAATGAATTCTAGTCACACAAAAAAAAATTGAGTTAAGTATGGCTTCATGGTAGCAGCATTTTCTTGTGTGGGTTGTTTTCTAGAAGCAAGCAGAGGCACTATTTCTTTAAGAGAAGGCTTCCTGACTCAGTGGCTATTTTAAGAAGGCTTCCTAATTCATGATAGTTGCACAAACAGCTCTGGCTTTTTCAGGATGATGAACACTTGAATGGGGTTTGTGGGCTGCTGGGAGCCGATTGAGTGGCCACCATTACAAGATGGCGCTTGGCCCCCGGCCTTGCTTGCTGGACAGCTCCATATTAGGCAATGCAGTGGAACCGTGCCTCTCGTATGTGCAGTGACGATGATGTGCTTAGGGCCAATCCCGTGGCCAGGAGCATCGGCAGGCATGCATCGGCCAATCCAGGCACAACTCGTTCCCTTACCCCCTATATAAGCAGCTGCCGTTTGGCGCTCGGGGCCCCTCGCTTCCACTCTCCCTTCAACCAAGAGGCTCCAATAAAGCGTGATTTGGGAAGAATCCTCGTCTGGTGATTGTCTTTTCCTGCTGGTCAGGGAGTTCGCCGCAGTGGGCAGCATGCTGAAAGTTACTTGGTGGCAGCATAGGCCAACTGCTTCCCAGAGTTGTAGTATTGAGGACATCTACCACCTGGTGGTCCCAGAGCTGGCAGTAAACATACCTCAACAATATTAAAGGCTGAGAAAGGTGGAACCAGCATCCAGGGCCGCTGTTACCAAACTTCTTATTTTAAAAGTGCTCCTGATCAGAACGTGATTACAGATAAGCAATGAAGACAGGTTTAGACAGAAATAAACCTCTCTATTTCTGGCTTGGAAGAGAGAGAAAAAGGAATATAGACAGTTATAAAAAGAAATAAAGCCTTTAAGGAGACAGTAAAAGTAATATAAAGAGTATAGACAATCACAGATTAAAGGAATAAAGAAAAATAAACCACATAAAGATGGAAAATACATAGAGAGTCTGGATTATGTTTATTATTGTTTTCTTTTAATTTTTTGACTGTGGCTAGACATTTGATTCTGGGACTGTTAAGATAAACCAACATATATATTTTAAAGGTATAATGACTTCAAAATTTGAGTCTAAGGACATGTTACTTTAAAAAAGAGGTTCTGCTTTTGTTTACACAGAGGATGGGAACCTATGGATTCCTTCTAGGCTAATGTGGTTTGATGAAACAAGAACCACCAAAAAGGTCTCCATGAACCATAAAAATACTTTGCCCAACAAGCAGCAGAAAGCAATTTAGAGAAAACAATGCCCAAATTCCCAAAATTATTGTTTATAAATGTTTGTTTTCATTTAAAGAGGGATATAATATAGAAATAAATAATATACATTGTTATGAATTTCAGTTTATTGATACAATTTAAAGGTCAATTTTGTTATAAGCACATTTCTACTCCTGTTTAAGGTATTATGTGTTTATGCAGCTCATTTTTAAATGTAACATAATTAAGAAATACAGAATAGATAATCATCTATAATATAATTATGTTAGTAAGATTTTCTAGATATACAGAGATATATTTCAGTTAGATAGATAATCTTCAACACTTCAAAGAACTACAGAATATGGCATCTAAAATGTTTTTAAGAGCTTAGACTTTTCTAAACAGTGAGACATGTCTGCTTCTGGAAGTACCAATTACTTCAGAGAGGTGATGGGCATTGAAGAAACTTGTTATGGAATTTGCCTTCGATGTGACAAGGTTAACCACTTGGGCAAGAAACTGCTCTTGCCTGAACTGCCTGATGGCATGATGTATGAACTGGACATTCAGGACCCACAGAAAAAAAGATTGCTGAACTTGCCAAAAGAGGTGAGGCAGTCCTTCAGGGTTCCTGCTTCATGAAAGAGTCTGCCAGACATTCTGCAGGACACGGAAGAAAGTTACTGACCCAGTGCCAATATAGGTGGGACAGCCTTTCAAATTTCCTGCTTCATGGAAAATCAGTCTGCCTGATACTATGGGCCTGTAGACTGAAGATGAATGCTCCAATGTTACAAAAGAACTCTGGGTGACTGTCCAGGCAATAAGAAGTCTCTGTCAATTATACAACTTTGGAAGTTGCTTACAGTGCACTTCCTGTTTACTTAGGTAATATTATATCCCTCTGGGGTCTTTGAAGAGTTGAAAACAGTTATAATTGTAGTTATCCTTGGTTATGATAAAAGATAAAGTAGATATAAATATTGTAACTGTAATTCTTGTTTGATACCTGTTTTGTTATATGTAATTTTGCTATGTTAAAATTAAAACCTTTCTTTTTATTTAGACAGAAAAAGGGAGATGATTTGGGATTCCCCTCTGTATGCTATGAATATGTTTTATTACCATTGGTTATTAAAGAAGCTGTTTTGGTCAATGGCTTAGTAGAGGAATGCCAGGTGGAAAATCTGAACAGAGATATACAGAGAAGTACATGGAGTCAGGGAAATACCATCTAGCTGCCAAAGGAGAAAGCTGCCAGCCTCCAGCCAGAACCTTACTGGTAGGCCACAGCTTCATGGTGATTCATAGATTAATAGAAATGGGTTAATCTAAGATGTAAGAGTTAACTAGAAATATACCTAAGCTATTGGCCAAGCAGTGCTGTAATTAATATAGTTTCTGGGTTATTATTCGGGTGGGCAGCTAGGAAATGAACCAGCAGTCTCCGACTACACCCACTCTTTATCCATAATAAGGAGTGGTAGCCACAGCAGTTAAAGAAGAAATTAAACAAAAGGCACACAGATAGAAAAGAAAGAAGTATATATATAATAAGACCTTCTGTTAGAAAATGCTAAAGAACACAAACACACACACTCACACACACACACACATACACACAAATTGTAAATCTTTAAAAAATAACCTGCACCAATCTGTCTTCTCAGACCTCATATTCAGAAACAAATCAAAAAGTTGATTGGTGGTTAGTTGCCCATACCTTCTCTTTTCCAGGAGTCCAGTTCTCCAGCAGAGAAATAGATTGCATCAGTGTGGATTCTTTTGGTTACAAGTGACAGAAACTCAGATTAAACCATTCTGAGCCAAAATTGAGCTTTAGGCCCAAGAATGTAGTTCAGTGGTAGAGTGCTTATTCAGCATGGGTGAGGTCCTGGGTTGTTTCCTTCTTCCCCTTCCTCCTCCGCCTCTTCTTGTTCTTCTCCTACCTCCTCCTGCGTATTCTTCTAGCTATGTTTTATGGTTAAACCTTTAACTCAATTCAAGTTGAATTTGTTCTTCGTGTGAGATAAGGGCCCAACATTATTTTCCACATGTACATATCCACTTCTCCCAACACCATTTATTGAAAACTATGTCCTTTTGCTATTGTGTATTCTTGACTCCTTTATTAAATGGTAATTTAAATGTAAATGCATGGGTTTGTTTTGGGGATTTCCAGATTATTCTCTTAGTCTAAATACCTGGTTGTATGCTAGCACCAAGGCACCAGGTTGCTTTTTATTATTTTGTCTTTATAGTATATTTTGAAATGAAGTAGTACAGTTTCCTCCAGCTTTATTCTTCTTTAGTCATTTATGATCTTGAGCAGTTCTATTTAAGTCTAAGACTTAGTTTTCTAGTCCTATGAAGATTTATACTGAAATCATTAAGAGGTATTGCATTGGATATGTGGATTACTTTGGGGGATATATTTGTTTCAACGATGTTAACTCTTTCAAAACATGAAATTGTTTTAGTTACTACTATCTTAGGCTTTCTATTGCTATGAAAAGACACCATGACCATGGCAACATTTTATTTGTGTTGCCTTCTAGTTTCAGAGGTTAAGACAATTATTGTCATAGCAGGAAGCATGGTGGTATGCAGGTAGACATGGTGCTGGAGAGGTAGCTGAGAGTTCTACATCTAGACTGGCAGGCAGCAGGAAATGAACGCCATATTGAGGATCTGAGACCTCAAAACTCACCCCTTAGTAAAAGACTCCTCCCACAAAGCCACACCTACTCCAATGATGTCATGCCTCTAACAATACCACTCTCTATGGGCCTGTGGTAGCCATTTTTCTACACCACCATAGTTACTATTCTATAGCTATGAAAAGAAACCATGACTAAGGCAACTCTTATAAAAGAAAATACTTAATTGGGGCTTACTTATAGTTTTAGAGAGATTAGTCTGTGATCATCATGGTAAAAGCAGGCAGGCATGGCTTTGGTACAGTAGTGGAAAGCTGTACATCCCAAGCCAAAGATATCAAGTTGAAAAAAAATAATGCAGGGCCTAGCAAAGACTTTTGAAACCTTAAAGCCACTCCAGTGAAATACTTTCTCTAACAAAGCCACATCTACTGCAACAAGACTGAACATCCTAGACCTTCTAAGCCTTCTCAATCAGTTTGGTGACTGGGGACTAAGCCTGCAAATATATTATCCTGTGTGGACTATTTCATTAAAACCACCACAACATGGGATAGTTTTTATTTTGTGTTTTCTTCAATTTCATTACTGATTTTTGTTTTTAGTGTACAACTATCTATTTTACCTCTTTGGCTTTATGCTTAAGTCTTGTGTTTGGAGATGATGCTATCATAAATGGCATTGTTCTCTCAATTTTTTAGAAACTTCATTCATAAAATTTAAAAATAATTTTGTATGTTGATTTTATAGCATGTAAGTATATTGAAATCATTTCTTAAGTCTGAATGGCGTGTGTGTGTGTGTGTGTGTGTGTGTGAAAATGTGTATCTATGTTGTTACAGGTCTAAGTCATCTGACAATCAGAACCGAATTCATGTTCCCTGAAGAGTAAAAAAGTTCTTAAACACTGAACCATCAATATAAAAACTCAAGGTCAAATTCTAAAGCACCAAAGTAAAAGATGGAAACAGAGAGATGCAGATATATTATGCTTCTCAGCAAAGTTATTCATTACCATATTTAGCAGACATTTACTAAGCATTCCTTATATATCTCAGGCATCTACCAGATAAATTAAAGGCACAGAAATAATGTGGGAGGATCTTCTGTTTTGAGTTGATTTCATTGGTTAATAAAGAAACTGCCTTGGCCCTTTGATAGGACAGAAAATTAGGTAGGCGGAGTAAACAGAATAGAATGCTGGGAGGAAGTGAGGCAATCGCCATGCCTCTCCTCTCTGGTCAGACACAATGAAGCTCCGGCTCAAGATGGACGTGGGTTAGAATCTTCCCAGTAAGCCACCAACTCATGGTGCTACACACACTAATAGAAATGGGTTAATCAAGGTGTGAGAGTTATCCAGTAAGAGGACAGAGCTAATGGGCCAGGCAGTGTTTAAAAGAATACAATTTGTGTGTTGTTATTTCGGGTGTAAAGCTAGCCCTGTGGGAGCCAGGCAGGATGAAAAGCAGGCTTGCTTGCCTCATTACTACAGAATGGCCCCCAATTTTACTATACTAAAGTAAAAGCCTTTCCTTTTTGTTTAAACAGAAAAAGGGGAAATGATGTGGGGAGGTCATCTGTCTATCTGTTGCTTTCATTGGTTAATTAATAAAGAAACTGCTTGGCCCAATAGGTCAGAACATAAGTGGGTGGAGTAGACAGAACAGAATGCTGGGAAGGAGGGAAGTGGGGCAATCGCCATGCCTCTCCTCTCTGGGGCAGACGCTACGGAGCCAGCCGCCAGGTCAGACATGCTGAATCTTTCCCAGTTAGCCACCACTTAGTGGTGCTACACAGATTATTAGAAATGGGTTAAGCAAGTAGTGAGAATTAGCCAATAAGAGGCTGAAACTAATGGGCCAGGCAGTGTTTAAATGAATACAGTTTCCATGTAATTATTTTGGGTAAAGGCTAGCCGTTGGCTGGGAGCCAGGTGGCGGGACGCAGCCTGTCACCCCCTAACTACACAGAAAAAAACACCATGAGATTCCTATCTTCAATGGTAGACTCTCAGAAGCATTGTGTGGAAGGACGGAAAATGACTAGTGTGGCGGCGCAAATGAATGCAGACAGATTATATAGATATATACAGCTTTAATAAGGAAATAGACTTACAGGACCACAGGTTCCCGCGGAGCACTGGAAAAGCGGAGCAAAAAGAAAAGGGCTGCTGGGCTCATGCCCGGCAGATTTATCCGTAAACATTAGCCCGAGGCGAACACGCCCCCAATGGGTGGGGCTATGTCCCTACAGACTAGTTGCGCTACAACTATTTCATTCTTGATTATGATGATAGTGAAATACATAATATTCAGGGATTTTAAAATAACTATACACTTTTGAAATACTTAAAGAATCTGATCTTTTAAAATATTAATTACTCTTATAATCTGTAGTTGATACACTTGTCTATATATATACAACATTGAAAACATTTATTAAAATTATTCAGCATTAGCCCATATTCTTATTTAAAGGGTAGGAAGATGCAGCATCTGCTTGTGAAACATTTGCCTGGTAGTAAGTTGATTTTGTACGTGCTTTAAACTAAATAATAATATATTTGAAGTACTATAAATTTAAGCACTATCCAATCATTACTGAAAATTATTTCCCAGTAAAAACTATTTTGAATGTTCTTTCATCTAAAAAAAAAAAGGAGCATTTTTTTCTTTTGTCTCTGAGAGACATTTCACAGATGCATACTTAAGTCTCAATGTTTCCATGATCTGGCATGCTGCTGGGAATGCTTCTCAGTGCCAAAGCATGTGACTAGCATGGACAACACCTTAGGGTCACCCTTCATCATTAAACAAAGCAAAACAGAAAGTGTGACAAGAAAGTAAGTTTCCTAAACAGGCCTCAAAAACTGTTTTCAGATTGGCTCGTGTATCAAGTAATTAGACTAACTCATACATAATTTTATAAGTTCAAATAGGTACAAATTCCTTGCTATGTGGCTTGGAACTCACTGTGTAGATCAGATGACCTTGAGTTTGAGGTAACCCTTCTGTCTCTGCTTGCTCAGGGCTGAGATTTTAGGCATATACTACCATGACACAGTGTACTGATCTCATCTTGGGAAGTACATCACAGCTCTTCTTTGTGGGCTGTCATTACTCTTAAGTACATCAGTTAGCCACAGAAACTCAATGAGCATTTGCTAGAGCACTTCTCCATAGCTCAATCACTTGCTGGAAGTCCCACCTGGAGTCCCTCTGATGGATCATCATACCCAGGGACAACATCACTGCCCATGAAAATTCTTGCAAATCTATGTGGATTACCAGCAGTTCTTAAACTTTATCATTCCTGCTCAAAATCACCTAGAGGATTTATAATACAGATTGCTCAGCAATATCCCTGAGATTCTACTTCTACTATGTCTGAGGTAGGACCCACAAGGCTACATTTCTAACAACTTCCCAGGTGATGTTGATACTGTTTGTCTGGAGATCGCATTTAAGAACTATTGACCTAAATAATATGTTTAACTGAATGCACAAGACAATGCCATTGGCTTCTGGGTTTTGTTCAATTACAAGTGCAATCAGTGATTAAGTCTCTCTCAGTCCAATCTCTGGCACAAAATTAAGGAGGTTCTGAAGGCCTCACAGCACATCACAGTGTACTTGCTGTCTCAAGTCACTGGAAAGAGAAGAAGTTCAACTCAAAAGCACAGAAAACATATTTAACAAAACCATAGAATAAGACCTTCCCAACCTAAAGAAAGATAAGCTTATAAAGATACAAGAAGCTTACAGAACATCAAATAGACGATCAAAAAAAAAATCCCCTCACCACATAATAATCAAAACACTAATCATACAGAATAAAGAAAGAATATTAAGAACTGCAAAGGAAAAAGGCCAAGTAACATATAAAGGCAGACCTATAAGAATTACACCTGACTTTTCATTGGAGACAATGAAAGCCAGAAAGTCATGGTCAAGCTTCATGCAGACATTAAGAGACCATGGATGCTGATCCAGACTACTATACCCAACAAAACTTTCAATCACCATAGAAGGACAAAACAAGATATTCCATGACAAAACCAGATTTAACCAATACCTAGCCACAAATCCACTCCTACACAAAATACTAGGAGGAAAACTCTAACCCAAGGAAGTTGATTACATCAACAAAAACACAGACAATTGACAGTTTCATAGCAGCAAATCCCAAAGAAGAAGGAAACACACAAATTAACATCACCAACAATGAAAACTAAATTAACAGGAGATATCAATCATTAGTCATTAATATCTCTTAATATAAATGGACCCAACTCCCCTACTAAAAGGCACAGGCTAACAGATTGGGAAAAATCCATCAAGAGGAAATCTCAATACTGAATATCTGTGCCAATACAAGGGCACCCTCATATGTAAAAGAAAAACTTCTAAAGCTTAAATCATACATTAAACCCAGCAAACGAATAATGAGAGACTTCAACACTCCACTCTCACCACTGGGGAGGTCAGCCAGACAAAAAATAAACAGAAAAATAAGAGAAGAATAATATTCAAATGATATTCAAATATTCTAATAAATATTTGAATAATATTAAAAATATTCAAATAATATTTAAAAATGAACAGAGAAATAAGGGAAAAATAAGATGTTATGACTCAAATGAACTTAACAGACATATACAGAGTATTCCATTTAAACATAAAAAAATATACCTTCTTCTCAGTACCTCATGGAACCTTCTCAAAAACTGACCACAGGTAACAAAACAAACCTCAATAAACACAAAAAAATTGGAATAACCCCATGTATCTTATCAGATCACCATGGTTTAAAACTAGAAGTCAACAGCAATACTAATTCCAGAAAACCCACAAACACATAGAAATTAAACAATGTTCACATAAATTATCAATGGTCAAGGAAGAAATAAAGGGAGAAATTAAAGACTTTCTAAAATTCAATGAAAATGACCACACAACATATCCAAATTTTGGGACACAATGAAAGCAGTGTTAAGAGGCAAGTTCATAGTTCTAAATGACTACATAAAGAAGCTGAAAAAAATCCCACACTAGTGAATTAACAGAACATTTGAAAACTTTAGAACAAGAAGAAGTAAACTCACCCAAGAGAACTAGATGGCAGGAAATAATCAAATTGAGAGCTGAAATCAACAAAATAGAAACAAAGAAAACAATACAAAAAATCAATGAGACAAATAGTTGGTTCTTCGAGAAAATCAACAAAAGAGACAAACCTTTATCCAAACTAACCAAAAGGCAGAGAGAACATTCAAGTTAACAAAATTAAAAATGAAAAGGGGAACATAGAAACAGACAAGAAGGAAATCCAGAGAATCATCAGCTCATATTTCAAAAACTTGTACTCCACAAAATTGAAAAACTTAAAGAAAATGGACGACTTTCTGGACAAATATCACTTACCAAAATTAAATCAAGACCAGATAAGCAAATCAAACAGACCTACAACTGCTGAAGAAATAAAAGCAGTCATCAAAAGTCTCCCAACCAAATAAAGCCCAGGACCAGATGGTTTCAGCCCAGAATTCTACAAGATTTTCAAAGAAGAACCAATACCAATACTTCTCAAATTGTTTCACACAATAGAAACAGAAGGAACATTGCCAAACTCTTTTTATGAGGCTACAATTCTCTGACACCCAATCAACATAAAGACATTTCTGAGAAAGAGATTTACGGACCAGTCTCACTCACGAACTTTGATGCAAAAATACTGGCAAATCAAATCCAAGAACACATCAGAACCATCATCCAGAGATGCAGGGATGGTTCAACATAAGAAAATATGTCACCATAAGCCACCATAGAAACAAACTGAAAAATAAAAACCACATGATCATCTCATAAATGCCGAAGAAGCTTTCCACAAAATTCAACATCCCTTCATGATGAAGGTCTTGGAGAGAGCAGGGATACAAGGAATAAACCTAAACTTACTAAAGGTAATATACAACAAGCCAACAGCCAACATCAAACTAAATGGAGATAAAATCCCAGCAATCCTACTGAAATCAGGAATAAGATAAAGTTGTCCACTCTCTCCATATCTATTAAAAATAGTTCTTGAGGTCGTAGTTAAAGCAATAAGACACCAAAAATAGATCAAGAGGATACAAATCGGAAAAGAAGTCAAACTCTAACTATTTTCTGATGATATGATAGTTTACATAAATGACCCTAAAAATCAAAAAACTTCTACAACTCATAAACACTTTCAGGAATGTAGCAGGATACAAGATTAACTAAAAAAAAATCAGTAACTCTCCTGTTCACAGATGATAAATGGGCTGAGATGGGCTGAGAAAGAAATCAGAGAAACATTACCCTTCACAATAGCAACAAATAGCCTAAAATATCTCATAGTAACTCTAACCAAACAAGTGGAAGATTTGTATAACAAGAACTTTAAATCTTTGAAGAAAGAAATTGAAAAAGACACCAGGAAGTGGAAAAATATCCCATGCTCTTGGGTAGGTAGAATTAACATAGTAAAAATGGCAATCTTACCAAAAGCAATCTACAGATTCAATGCAATGCCCAGCAAAAATCTTCACAGACCTCGAAAGAACAATACTCAACTCATGTGGAAAAGCCATAAAACCCAGGATAGCCAAAACAAACCTGTGCTATAAAAGAACTTCTGGAGGCAACACAATCCCTTACTTCAAACTCTAGTACAGAGCTATAGTACTGAAAACAGCCTGGTATTAGCATAAGAACAGACAGGAGGACCAATGGAACTGAATTGAAGACCTGGATATTAATCCACACACCTTCGAATACCTGATTTTTGACAAAGAAGCAAAAAATATCAAATGGAAAGAAGAAAGCACATTTAACAAACGGTGCTGTCATAACTGGATATCAACATGCAGAAGAATGAAAATAGATCCATATCTATCAGCATGTACAAAATTCAAGTTCAAATGGATCAAAGACCTCAACGTAAAGCCAGTCCCACTCAAGTTCATAGAAGAGAAAGTGGGAAATACACTTGAACACATTGGCATAGGAGACCACTTCCTAAATGTAACCCCAGCAGCACAAACACTGAGAAAAACAATTCATAAATGGGGCCTCCTGAAACATGGAAAGCTTCTGTAAAGCAAAGGACATGGTCAACAAGACAAAACGACAGCCTACAGAAAGGGAATAGATCTTCACTAAGCCCACATCAGACAGAGCTTTGATCTCCATAATATACAAAAACTCAAAAAATTGGTCATCAAAAGAACAAATAATCCAATAAAAAAATGGAATACAGACCTAAACAGAGATCTCTCAACAGAGGAATCTAAAATGGCTGAAAGACACTTAAGGAAATGTTCGACATTTTTAGTCATCAACTCTGAGATTCCATCTTACACTTGTAAGAATGACCAAGATCAAAAACACTGATGACAACTTATGCTGGAGAGGTTGTGGGGAAAAGGGAACACTCCTGCATTGCTGGTGGGAATGCAAGCTGGTACAGCCCCTTTGGATGTCAGTGTGGTGATTTCTCAGAAAATTAGGAAACAACCTTCCTCAAGAGCCAGTAATACCACTTTTGGGTATATATCCAAAGGATGCTCAGTCATGCCACAAAGAACATGTGCTCAACTATGTTCACAGCAGTATTGTTTGTCATAGCCAGAATCTGGAAACAACCTAAATGCCTTTGACCAAAGAATGGATAAGGAAAATGTAGTACATTTACACAATGGAATCCTACACAGCAGAACAAATTAATGACATCTTGAATATTGTAGGCAAATAGATGGAGCTAGCAAACATTATTTTAAGTGAGGTAACCCCGACTCAGAAAGACCATTATCACATATACTCACTCATAAATGGTTTTTAAACATAAAACAAAGAAAACCAGGGGCTGGAGAGATGGCTCAGAAGTTAAGAGCACTGACTGCTCCTCCTGAGGTCCTGAGTTCAATTCCCAGCAACCACATGGTGGCTCACATAATGAGATCTGGTGCCCTCTTCTGGCTTGCAAGCATACATGGAAGGAATGTTGTATACATAATAAATAAATATTTAAAAAAAAAAAAGAAAGAAAACCAGCCCACAAACCACAATCCCAGAGAACTTAGACAACAATGAGGACCCTAAGAGAGATATACATAGATCTAATCTACATGGGAAGTAGAAAAAGATAAGATCTCCTGAGTAAATAGGGAGCATGGAGACCTTGGGAGAGGGTTGAAGGGGTGGGGAGAGGCAGGGAGGGAAGCAGAGAAAAATGTAGAGCTCAATTAAACAAAAAACAGAAAAGAAAGGGTTGATTTTGGTTCCTGATTTCAGAGGGTTTAGTCAATCATGGCAGGGCAGAGCAGTTTACATCACAGTGGACAAAGAAGTGGGGAAAGAGAGCTCAAGTGGCCTCTCCTTTTCTCCATTCTATGGTATCCAGGCTCTTAGCTCATGGGATGGTACCAACGACAACTACTTTCCAGGCAGATCTTTCTGCTTCAGACAATCATCCCTGTAAATGCTTTCACCAGCACACTCAGAGGTGTGCCTCCCTAATCTCTTAAGTGGTTCTTGAGTGTGTGTATATGTTTGTGTGTGTGTATGTGTCTCTGTGTGTATAAATGTGCATGTATATGTGAATATATATGTGTGCATGTGTGTATGTTGAATAGGCGAGAGGCCAATACTGGGTGCCTTCTTCAACTGTTCCTCAACCGAAGAATGGATGAGGAAAATGTGGTACATTTACACAATGGAGTACTACACAGCAGAAAAAAATAATGACATCTTGAAATTTGCAGGCAAATGGATGGATCTAGAAAACATCATATTGAGTGAGGTAACTCATTCAGTTCTTAATACAAACAAGCTATCAACAGTCCATTTTCCAACAGGAAACACTGCCTTTCCCTCATTTCTGCCACCAGGGGCATCTAACTGATGGGATCCAGTTTGTATGCTGAAGTCAAACAGCAGTTTCTAGATTTCCATCCATTACAGCATGGGAAGAAACTCTTGAGATTAGGAGTGAAAACCAAACAAGACAATACACACAGTGATACATTTTTGTGACAATTTCCACCTTTGGAGAGGCCCTCCTTACACACAAATTCTACATTATAGTATCCTTTACTTTGATCACTGGCATAGCTTGGTCTTACCAACAGGAAGAAATCTAAGTTCCCAGTCAACTCCACTGCTTTCTTATATTAATGGATCGTGACTGTAGTCATTTAATGATAAATGTTTTTAACTTCAGATCAGTAAAATGAGCCAAGAAAATGTAGTTGAACTTTTGGTCAAAGACATAATTAGAGACAGAGCTGATATTTTTGTTACATCAGGAAAGAAAGACATAATTCGGGACAGAGCTGATATTATTGTTACATCAGGAAAGACTATCAGCCACATCATATGCAAACTTGGAATATGTTTCAATTGAAGACCTTATAAGAAGCAAGAAAGCCAGTGGTGTGGTGCACATCTGCAATCCCAGCACTTGATGGGCAGAGTCAGCAAGCAGGTCTGCTCAGTATACCCAGGGAGAAAAAGAGGTCAGTGTGGATTACATAGTGGGACCCGGTTCAAAAAGCAAAACAAACCGAGCAAACAAGCAAACAAACTACAAAATCATGTATCTGATGTTAGACAAAAACACAAGAGTTTTAGTGAAGTGACTTAATTTTTAGCAATACTGCTTATATGACTGTGAAGCCTATTAGTTAGCCGTTTGAGACATATACTTTTCTGAATGAGGACAGTAATAACTATCAGTGAAGGGTGTTATAAAAAATAAAACAGCATGCATGAAAGAGTTCCAGAGAGTATCTAGCATATATTAGATATTCATTGCTTTAATTATCCATCCATTTGTTCCTTCATGCTATAAATAGGTATTGAGCATCTATGCCATGCAAGGTACAGTTCTTCAATAATACAGAGGGGGACAAAATATATGATGACTTTGACCCTTTGGAGTTTATAAACTAGTGGAAGAGGCCACACAATAAATAAATGAACATAAATATAATTACATAATTACAAACTGGGATGTATGCCATGAAGTTAAAGGATAAGGTGGCATGAGAATGACCATCAGGTGACATCTAATTTAAACTGCGGTGGTCCAGGAAGGCTTCTCTCTAGAAATGCCATTAAAACTGAAGCATGTGTAAGTAGAAATTAACTAATTGAACAGTCAGCGGAAAGTGAGGTGAGGGGATAGATGCTATTGATGTTCTGCACTAAATGATATTTTGCACTAGATGATGTTCTGCCCTGGGCATGACCATTATTTCCATAAACTGTCCTTAGGTGCAAGTATGGATTACCAGACACCTAGGTTAAAAGAGAAGTGAACCGGGCGGTGGTGGTGCATGCCTTTAGTCCCAGCACTCGGGAGGCAGAGGCAGGTGGATCTCTGTGAGTATGAAACGAGGGGAAGTGGTTGACCTGAAAGTAAGGAGGAATAGGGAGGGCAGGAATGCCCCGGAGCTCCTCACACTAGTTCACAAGAGCTGGTGATGTACATCTAACCCCAGCTCTGAGTTTAGTGACTTCTTGATGATGGCATGGAGCTGCCTGTGAATGGAGTATTTACAACATTCAAGCCGGCATCAATACAGGAAAGGCCTTTTCCTTTCTCTGAAGAAAGCTGGCTGTTAAAGCTTGGGTAGCATATCTGTGTAAGGGCTTGTTGTGCTTTTGATATTTTGAACTATGTTTTAATAAAATAAAATCAAATAGAAGAGAAATCAAGGGACAAGGAGTACAGCTTACTTAATATGACCAAGGCTCTGTGCTCCGTCTGAGGTGTTGCAGCCACTGCATCAATATGTGTTTCTGGACCTTTTCTTTTGGCTCTTTTTTTCCTGTTTGCCATATGCTATTCTGTATTGCTGTTGTGCTACTTTAGTATTATTTTTTAGTTGCCTGTTTGTTTGTATCCTAATGAGAAAGAGAAAGAAAAGACATGGATTTGGGTGGTAGGGAAAAGGAAAGAATCTGGGAGGAGTTGGGGAGGAGAATCTGTAATAAGAGTATATTGTATGAAAAAATCTATTTTCAATTAAGAAAAGAAAAAGAAAGAAGGGGAAAGAGAAGAAGAGGAAAAGAATAAAGAAAGGATAAAGAACATAGAAATACAAACGCAGACACATACTAGAGAGAACAAGAACTCACTCTAACTTCACACGTGTATCATCGCTTAGCTTCACGTCACCATCATGAGGTCACTAAACGCAGAGCTGGAATGAGATGGGCATCGCCAGCTCTTGTGAGCCTAACCATTTCACCTCTTTTAGCCCAGGTTTCTGATATCTCTTACTTGCACCTATAGACACCTTACAGAAAACCACCTATTCCCAGTGAAGACAGAAATGCTCCTAGCTGAGACACTAGAGCCCATACTAAATATTTCAGACAGTGTATTTATCTATTTCTTATTTACAAATTGATGGGTTTCATACATCCTCATACATATGCGTTATTATCTTCATTCCTGTCTGTTCTCCTCCCCATTCCTGTGCTCCTCCCTCTGAAATGACCTCCCCCACCCCCAGTTAGTTTCTTCTTCTGCTTTCTGACAACTTGTATTCCATCAGCCTCATTTTCCCACCTTAAGGTTTTCTCACAAACCTCTCTAGTTTCACTACCTACAAACACACACACACACACACACACACACACACAAGGTTTAAATGATAATGTCTCCCATATGCTCATATTTGAATGCAATGATTAGGAGGTGTGGCTTTACTGGAGGAAGTGTGTCACTGGGCGCTGGTTTGGAGGCTTCAAAAACCAAGCTGTTCCTAGTTAGCTCTGTCTCTCTGTCTCTCTCTCTGTCTCTGTCTCTCTCTCTCTCTCTGCCTCTGTCTCATGCCTGCGTGTTTCAAGATGTAAACTCTTAGCTAGTGCTCCAATGCCATGCACGCCTGCCTGCTCCATAGGGACCCTCTGCAACCATGAGCTCAAATTAAAAGCTTTTTTTTTTGTTCCTTTTAATATAAGTTACTTTTGTCATGGTATTTTATTGCAGCAATAAAAAAGTAACTAAGATTATATGTGTGTGTGTGTGTGGTGTGCATTTATATATGCATATATGTATATCACTTTTAAATCTTGGTTCTTCTACATACAAGAGGAAAATGTGACACGTGTCTTTCTGAGACTGGCTTACTCTCCTTAACAGGATCTCCAGCCACATCCACTTTCTGCCACATGGAATGACTTCACTTTTCTTTACAACTGCATGAAATTCAATTGTGTATATGCACCACATTTTCTCTTTCCATCTATCAGTTGATATCTAGGCAAGTTCCCTTTCCTGGCTATTGTGAATGGTGCAGCAATAGAAACCAATATACAAATGTCTCCAAATGAAGACTATTGCATATAGAGAATTGCTTGCTATACAAGAGCAGGAAGGTCCAAAGATGAATGCTAAAGTAACATGAATATTATTGAAATGGATATATTAAAAATGCCATGAAAAGTTACCAATCCTAGGGCTGAGAAGACAAATAGGAAGAGATGTTATTAGCAGAACCTAAGTCCTGTGAAAGTGTGACCTATGAAGAAACAATGAGGGTATATGAGCCACTCTCTGAAGAAGCAGGGAGGGAGCGGAATGGCTTTTCTCTTGTTTATTTGTGTGGAGGGACGGTGTGATGTGGACATGCATGCACACCAGCGTGCATGCAGAGGTCAGAGGAACCTTGAATCACTTCTCTCTTTCCAACATGAAGGACCTGAGGATTAGCAGCAGGTGTTGTGCTCACTGAGCCCTCTCAGTGGCTCCATTTCTACATGTCTTATTTTTGTTTGTTTGTTTTGTTATTGTTGTTGTTTGAGACAGGGTTTCTCTGTGTTGCTTTGTTGCCTGTCCTGGAACTAGCTCTTGTAGACCAAGCTGGCCTCGATCTCACAGAGATCCTCCTACCTCTGCCTCCTGAGTGCTGGGATTAAAGGTATCTTATCATCAGGGATATTGGAAGCTTCTCTCTCTCTCTCTCTCTCTCTCTCTCTCTCTCTCTCTCTCTCTCTCTTCTCTGTCTGTCTGACTGTCTCTCAGCATCTTTATATAACCAAAAGTCTTGGAAGAGAGAGAATAGATTGCAGTGTTTTTGCTGTCCGATGTAATAAAGATAATGTTTCCTTCAAAGGCAAAAGCTGGGCAGGTTTACTTACAAGAGGCATCAGAGAGTAAGCCTGGCTTTTCCAGAACTCTCATTCACTACCTATGATCCTGACTACTGTCTATGCCTCAGCATCATCTGTTTAGCTTCATTCTTGGGGAACTTGGGAGGCAAGAGGGGCCAACGTGAACATGAAGCTGCTGTTGTGTAATGAGTAATAGAATGCTTTGCTTCTGAGACAAGAATCCCATGTCCTGTCAATATCCATGTGGCAGGCTAAGCTGCTTGTATGCAAGTAGAGTAAGTCTCCAAATGAAGCCCTCTCTCTAGCCTTCTGCATCCCCTTCTCTGTTAAGATCTCTTTCCTTCTTCCTCCTCTTTCCCCTCTCCTTCTCTCCATAGCTAACCTTTCTTTGTTCTCTAATTATTTTGAGAAAAGGTCTCACTTTGTAGACCAAGCTAGTGGCAAACTCAAACCCCTTCTGCTTCAGTGTCTCAGGTACTGTGAAGAACCTTGATAGAGCTGTCCACCCAACGCATCAGACATACGCCTGTGAAACTACTGCTCACTCCATGAGCATGAAGAAAGAAGGTAGAGAAAAATGAAGCAAAACAGTTACTGTGCATCTTTCTGTTAATTTTCTATAATTGAATCTAACAGCTCATCTTCCATTGTCTCCATAGTATTGCTTTGACCATTTGAGTTAATTCTCTTCTGAATTTTTGGTGAGCTGTAAGCAAGGGAAACTCATTAGAAGTCTCCAACATGACGTATTTAGACAGAAGTCTTCTAACTTGCCTTTTATAGCTGACTCACATAGTGTTAGCTTTTTTCCATGTGTGCTATAGCTTTAACTTTCGGAGTTCTGTCTTGCAAAGGGACAACTGGATGTTTATTCAAGTGTGGGGATGATGTAGACGCCTTCACCAATGAAGCCTTCATTGGAGAACTTGATTCTCATTAGCCGTGAAGAACGGTTCAGCTTGTTAGCGCTCGTTAACCTCGACATGCAAGTGAATTTTAGGTCTTTTTGTTAGGTAAGAGAAACCAAGATTTTTGATCTAGATCTAAAATGGTGATTTTCAACAGAGCACCATCCAGATAAAAAGGTTGAAACTGGGAACTGAAAAATAAACTGACCTATTTCACAATTTTATATGAGTGCGGAAAAAACAAAACAAAACCAAAATCCTTTCACTGGCCTAAGGGGTATCTCCCCACAAGTCTCTGCCTTTCCATGAAGTAGCATATTGAATACAATAAGCTTACTGAAGCATCCATTGTTCCTCAAGCATCCTGCTCATTGAGAAGAGAAAGCACAGCTTCCATGCCTTCTGCCCATTACACGAGATTAGTTTACCTTTCCACCAACTTAAACAAAATAGCAGCTCAATGGACCTCATAGGACCGACCAAATCAGGAAATGGAACTCTAACCAATATTATAGCTAGGCTTAATAGTTTTCTGATATTTGGTCTAAATTTTATTGCTGTCAGTTGAGTATCTCTTTTTAAGCAATTTTATTTTCCTCCCAATTATGCACATATGTTTTGTGTAATATATCTCCTTGTGGTAGAAGAATAAGGGGGCACTGAAAATGACATTGGTTATTTAGTTTTTCTTGTTATTACAATCAATGGTTTCTTTATGATCATTTTGTTAAACTAGGCACTTACTATGTTTTTCTTTTTCTTCAGTGAAGTCAGTGTTGTTGGCCTCTTATCTCCCTGTTCAGAATTTCCCTCCTATCTGATGAGAAAGTTGATAACAGAGTCTTTTCATCAAGGTGCTTTTAAGGTAATTTTTATGTTTTTGTTTAACATGGCTCGAAGAGTAACTCCCCCCTCAAATCAAGATGCAGATGCTGATTAAACACATGGTGTCTGCTTCCCTGCATGTTGGCCCAGTGCCTGGAAGGATCATGCACCAGCAGGTGGATGGGATTGTGGCTGATACACCTGACATGAGAATGGACTGTAATGAAGCCTAGGCTGTACTCCAGTAAAAATCAGGATCTTCATGCCTTTGACTAAATCACTTCAGATCAAGCTTCTATTATGATAGAACTAACTAGTGGTTTTCAAAATTAAAATCAGAAAGGACTCCAGTACACTCTGCCTTTTCATGCATTGTGGGATCTGACAGCAGAAAGAATGCCTTGGTAAACATCACAGCAAACGGTGATCTCAATTCTTTGCCTCTCCCATTTTATCACTGCTGTCCTAGCTCAGGCTTGGCTAGGCAACTTGCTGGAATCATCAGGATATTATCAGATACGGTATTTGCAGAAGCTTGTGAAGAACTTATGGATTTCCTCTTATATACTTGTGCTGCTGCCGTCACTTTGAAAGAAAGAATAGGTTGGGTCATTGGTGACTAAGAAACACATTGCCTGGTCACTCCCACCACCTGGGTTGTGGCGGGCTAAACACCTGACTTGTCAATGTATCCAGTCTTATCAGAGATACTACACTTCTAAAACAGAAATAAATCATTCATCTAGAGAGTACTCTGCTAAGAAAATAAATGCTAATCATTTTAAGCCACTGAGATTTGAGGTGGCATCATTGAGCATTTTCATGTGATTAACAATTCATACAGTCACTGTTGAAGAAACATTTACTGAGTACCTAGTAGGCTCTGGGGTGATGCAAAGATGAGCAAGGCATAATAGGCATTGCCTTCAAAGTGCTTATATACTAATAAAAGACACGAATTTGTCAATATGTAATATCAGCATAAAACAGTGCTAAATATAAGCAAAAATATCATGCTATGCAAATACCACTCAGTTTCAATGTTTAAAAAAGAATGCTTTAACATTCTTTTTAAAACATTATTGAATAATTAAATAAACTAAATCTTGAACACCTTCATACATATGAGTGTTGCTTTCACAGTATAATATATAGCAGCCGAACACTAAGTTATATTAGCATAGTAAGGGGGTATTTACTCCTTTGATACCTAAGTTTCATTTTCCCATTTGAGGTTTTGGGATGGACTATCTGAAATCTTGAGCCCCAAATATGAGTGATTTGCCTTTCAATGGGAAGGAAAAAAAATCTTTGCCTTGTAAGAGATAATACAAAATGAAGAGAAAGATGTAAGAGATAATACAAAATGAAGAGAAATATGTAAGAGATAATACAAAATGAAGAGAAAGAGTGTAGAGGTATCTAGCCAGAGAAAAGAGAAGAGGGAAAAAAAAAAGGAAAGTCAAACATCTTCACCATGCTGGTCGTGTGGTCCATGGACCTGCAGTAGCAACTTGTCCTGGGAATGCATTAGAAACAGTGAGCACAAGCCCCCAACCTAGACATACTAAATCAGAATCTTCTTGATGCCTAGGATGCCAGGTAGTTCTCACCCACACTAGAGTCTAAGGTTGAAGTTTGAGATGCCCTGTCTATTCTGCATACTTCAAGTACACTTACCTGAGTCCCACAGCAGATAAGCAAGTACAAGTCTCCGTTTTCCTCAGATGCACTTAAGTACATGAAAAACAGTATCAATCAATCAATAAAAACTAACAAGAACATTTGAATATCACTACAGCACCGAAGAGGCGATTTCAAACACTGCTTTTCAAACTGGGAGATGAGATCTAAGCGAGGATTGCACAGTCATTTAAATGAATTTAAAATTTCGGCCGGGCGGTGGTGGCGCACGCCTTTAATCCCAGCACTCGGGAGGCAGAGGCAGGCGGATCTCTGTGAGTTCGAGGCCAGCCTGGTCTACAGAGGGAGTTCCAGGATAGGCTCCAAAACCACAGAGAAACCCTGTCTCGAAAAACCAAAAAAAAAAAAAAAAAAAATGAATTTAAAATTTCAACACCAGTTGGAGGTTAGAATTTCTGTTGTATCTTTACAAAATCTCATTTTGTAAAGCCTTTATCCAAACCAACCTAAATCAAAATGTTTGTTGATATGGAAGGGCAGGGAATGGCGAATGGGATGGTTAATTTTTATTATCAAACTGATGAGATTTCTATTTGCTGTAGAAACATATCTCTGGCTGTGTCTTGAGGTTTTTTCCAGAAGAGTTCAACCTATTAAGGAATATGTACTGTGAACATAGGTGTCACTGTCCTGTGGAGTGGCAGACGAAATAAAAAGAGACAAGTGAGCTGAGTGCCAGCATTCTTCGCCTGCCGCAGCACAGGAACTCAGTGTGACCAGCTTACACCCCCGCTACCATGCCATCCCACCCTGGTTTGACATGACTCTCAAACTGAGCCCAAATAAACCTTAGGTTGTTTTTATACAGAAATGAGGAAAGTAAGTAATACAAGGGGTAAAACCAAATATCTGTACTTTTAAAGACATTTTAGGTCTTTGGATGTGTGAATTCTTTAAAGAACCACTGGTTTAAAAGGTTGAATAGAAAAGAAATGGAAGAGAGGATGTTTGAGTGTCCCACAAGCCCGTGGAGACCGGGTTTGAGGCTTCTGCGTTGTACATAATCGACTATTATGCTATGCATGAAGGCAGCTTTTCCAGCTGGGACACTGCTGAGAAGCATGTGCAGCTATTCACAAGTGAGATACTGTAAAGTCGTTCTAAAGTATACATTAAGCAAACCATCAAAGACGGAGAAATAGTCACAAGTGAAGGTCTTGATTTTTTTTCTTTTTTTTATAAGAAAAATTATACCCAAGCTCAAATCCAAGTAAGACAAGAACAACTTTAAGACATGGAATTTATAATAGATCTTGAATAGACAGAAACTGAAGAATTTGTCAGATATTTGACTAAAACTAATACATTCAAATTTATTCTATGTAAGAAAATATGGGCTATAAACCTCTAGCCAAGGAGGGTAGTCATGCTCAACCTGCAAAGTCCACAGCATCCTGGGTACAGAAATGTTCTATCTAGATTACTAATGGAGATATCCCTGAAATGTATGGGTACCAAGGACATTCAATAGGTTGTACCATGGAAGGAGCACTTCCTTATGCCTTGTTTTATATTGTGTTTTTGATTTTTAAAGTATCTCATGTAGCCTAGGCTAGCCTCCAGCTTGGTATGTAACTGATGTTGGGCTTGAACTCTATCCTTATGACTTGAATCTTCAAGTGCTGCAATTGCAAGTGTGTGTCAAAGCGACTGGCTCTAATATTTCTCATCCTTGGGGAACCTTGAAAGTCTGCCAATGGCAAAAAAAAAACAACAACAAAAAAAAAACTTTCAGTGAAAGTGCATATATTCAACTAAACACAGAGTTTTTCAGGAAAAGAAAGAATCCCTCATGTCATTCATGGAACACTCCCTCACCGCACTGATTTCTGGACTGAGTCCCCCAAAGGTTGTGACTTCAGGAAAGCTTATTTCCCTGTGAGTGTGCTACATGTTATTCGGGTATCCATTAGTTGGTGACAAGTTGATATGCACAGTCTTCATCTCACCGAATTAATAAAGCAGGGGACAAATTTAGTAAATGCAGACTTGCAGTAATCACAGGGGCGGTCCTGGCA
Source organism: Chionomys nivalis (assembly GCF_950005125.1). Classification (NCBI taxonomy): domain Eukaryota; kingdom Metazoa; phylum Chordata; class Mammalia; order Rodentia; family Cricetidae; genus Chionomys; species Chionomys nivalis. Next base: position 6,209,769 of record NC_080104.1, read on the forward strand.
GCCCCCGCTCTGGGTCCTACACTGCCTCCCCTGTGTTAGAGCCAGCACTTGCTTCCCTCTCAGTGCTTCTCATCTCCACTCGGAACTTTCCTTGGAAATGTTATGGGGAAGCACACCTAACATAAAGGCTGCCATCTTTTCTGCTTTGCTTTGTTTTGTTGGTTTGTTGTTTTTTCGAGACAGGGTTTCTTTGTGTAACAGCCCTGGTTATGCTGGAACTTGCTCTCTAGATCCGGCTGGCCTCACACTCATAGAGATACGCCTACCTCTGCCTCCCAAGTATCAGGATTAAAGGCATGCACCACCACCAGGCAGCATCTTAATTTAGAAAAAAAAGTCCAGCTGAGCAGTACTAAGTGAATTCATGTGCGATCTCTATAACACTCTCTTCTTTAAAGCTAAAACTGTACGCACTAAAAGAAGAACTCTGTATTCCTTTCCCTACAATTCCTGTTTACTACTGTTCTGTTCTATCTCTGGGACTGAGAAGGGGTGTGTGTGTGCTTGTGTGTGTGCATGTATGTGTGTGTGCATATGTGTGTGCATGCATGTGTATATGTGAGTTCATATATGTAGCGTGTGTGTGCGCACACGTGTGGTGCATGTGAGTGTGCATGTGTGTGAGTGTGTGTGTGAGTGTGTGTGGTATGTGCATGTGATGTGTGTTGTCTGTGTATGTTTAGCATGTCTCTAGGAATGTGAAGCTGTGTGTTATATGCATTGTGTTTTATTTCATTGAGCATAACGTCCTCTAGGCTCATCCAGGTTATATTCCGTGTCAGACTTTCTTTCCTCATTAAGATTTCTAGTATTCTCTTGTGTGTCTACTACACTTTTCTATTTAGTCATCTGTAGGTGAACATTTGCATTACTTCTTTTAGCTATTGTAAGCTGGGTTTGAGAGACAGGCCTGTGATTCGACTACTTGAGAAGCTGAGGGCTGAGGCAAAAGTCAATTACCAGCTGAAGGCCTGCCTCTGCTAGAGAGAGAATTCAAGACCAGCCTTAGAAAGACCCTGTCTAAAGTTAAAACAAAAAACAAAAAAAACGTTAGGGATATAGTTCAGTTGTAGAGTAGTTGCCTAGAATGTGCAAGACCCTAGGTTTAATCTGTAGTAAGAGAGAGAGAGAGAGAGAGAGAGAGAGAGAGAGAGAGAGAGAGAGAGAGACTCTAAAGCTTTGTCCTGGTTAGCTTTTTCTGTTGCTGTGATAAACACTATAACACAGAAAGCAATTTGGAGAAAAGAGTGCATTCTCACATCTCACAGTCTGTTGTCTGCATCTCCCCTGGAGCTGCCCTCTCCAGACCCGACCTCAGTGCACCAAGTGCCAGCCCCTCCCCTGAAGTTGCCCTCTTCTGATCCTGCCCCTCAGAAAGCCCACCAAGGTTCTGCTCCTCCCCTGGAACTTCTCAAGACTGCTTACAGGCTATTCAAGCCCTGGTGGCCAGACCTGCCGTGTGTTCTCTCTCCTGCTTTCCTGGGAGTGATCCAGGAGTTGCTTCACTCTGCTCTGTTTATAAAACCTGGACTTATTAATTCAGTTTGATTGCCTTATTGCACTGACAGAGAATGCCCAATAACTGGGAATCCAATATTTATCATCTATCATGAATGGAAATCAGAGCAGAAACTCAAGACAGGAACCTGGAGGCAGGAATTGAAGAAGAGAGGGGGAGCACTACTTCCTGGTTTTGCATCCATGACTTACTCAGTTTACTTTCTTATACAACCCAGATCCACCTGCCCAGGGGTGGCACAACCCACAGTTGTCAATTAATCAAGAAAATGTTCCCAAGACATGCCCACAGGCCAATCTAACAGAGCCAGTTTCTCACCTTCCGTCTTCCCCTGTGACTCTAGTTTGTCCAATTGATAAAAAAAAAATAATAATAATGTCATTAATACAAACTTGTAAAAGATGTTCCTCCTGGGAGGAAGAATGGAGAAACAACCTGGGGCTCTCAGTACTCCCAAAATGAAAGAGAGAACTTTCAGCCATTCATTGTCAAGAATGAGAAGAAGTACAAACTGCAGATCTGAGCTATCATGCAGGACAGAATGGTAGAGTTCAAGGACTGTTAAAAAAAATGTCCAATTATAAAAATAATATATGTTGACTATAAAATTTTTGAAAACTATAACTGTCAAAATTTCCTTTAACACAGCAGCTGAGAGAGACCATGCTGGTGTACAGAGCGGGTACAAAAAGAGAACCTTGGCAAGGACACTGGTTTTCCTCAGACTTCTTTTAATCTGGGCCACTGCTTGCCTAGTGCCACCCACTGTTGGGCAGGAACTTCTCTCCCTTGTTGTCCTGCCCAGAAATGCTGCCATGGCTTTGCCAAAACTTAACTTAATTTCAGATCCTGCCAGTTGAAAATCAAATTTAATCATCCCCCAAAATGATTTTTAAAATAAAAATTTAAGACAGGGCCTTATTATAAAGCTCACACTGACCCAAACTCACAATTTTTCTCTCTTCATCTACCACATGCAGAGATAATAATTATGTGCCACCATTTCTACTTCGATGAAAATTTAAAATTGTTTTATTATGTGTATGCATTTCTCTGTGTGTGTCTATGCATGTATATTTGGGAGCCCATAAAGATCCTAGGAGAATATTGTATCCTATGGAGCTGGAGTTATGGGTACTTGCTGATGGAGGAGGGTCATCTTTCTATCTGTTGTTTCATTGGTTAAATAATAAAGAAAACTGCTTGGCCTGATAGGACAGAAAATTAGGTAGGTGGAGTAGACAGAACAGAATTCTGGGAGAAAGAAAGCTGAGTCAAGACAGACGCCATGCCTCTCTTCTCTGAGACGAAAGCAGGTTAAGAATCTCCCTGGTAAGCCACCAGCTCATGGTGATACACAGATTATTAGAAATTGGTTAATCTAGATGTGAGAGCTAGCCAGTAAGAGGCTAGAGCTAATGGGCCAAGCAGTGTTTAAAAGAAAACAGTTTCCGTGTAATTATTTTGGGTAAAGCTAGCCGGGTGGTGGGAAGCAGCCTGCCGCTCCTCACAACAACTTGCGAGTTTTCTGTTGCAGGTGTTGGGAATTGAACCTGGCTTTTCTGTGAGATCAGTAAGCAACCACTTTTATCTGCTAGGCCATCTAACCATTATAAATTTATTTTTTTCTGCCTCAAATTTTTGAAATGCATAGAGAAGTATTATTTGTGCCCAGTGGTTTTCCAGAAGACAGTTTGACTTAAGTGTCATTAAGTAGTCTCAGATCTAAATCTGAAGGAAAACTTGATATGTAAAATCTCAATTATATATAGTCAGAAATCAGCCATTACCAAAAGGGAAATTTCAGAACATTAGTAGGTATCTTAGAATATGTGCTAGGGAGGCAGAGCCTTGTAGCGCGCCACAGCGCTCTGCGCACCACGGCGCTGTCAGCTGTCATGTTCCGATGTAGCGCGTCACGGCGCTCTGCGCGCCAGGTGCTTTGCGCACCTCGGCACTGTCAGCTGTCATGTTCACAGGGTCTGGCACTAAGCCCGTTGCCGCTATTTGCTAGTGTCCCTAGTAGTAAACAACTTCTGCGCACGCTCGCTACCGGCCCAAGAGTGGTTTGAATACACCTATCAATTGCTCACACGTCTTGCTCACGCAATTGCATCAGTGTGGGCCGAGCCAATCAAGCAATGACACATCATAGGCGGACCAGGCACTGTATATATTCCCCGCGCGGTCGGGCTTGGGGTCTTTTCGCCTCCATCTTATCTTCAGTCTTCTGCGCTCCAATAAAGTACGTTCCAAGAAGAATCCTGTTGTGGTCGTCTTCTCTGCTGGCAGAGTTGCGCGCCGCAGAGCCTTAGGTCTTTTCTTCATATTGACACTTTTTCGTGTTACTTTAAACAACAAAAGAAACTTTATGTTGTTATGGCCTTAGGAAGAGACTCTCTGGACTTACCCTACTGGGTACAGCATATGAGCACAGACCTTAGAAGGAAAGAGCTCATTCCCACATTTCCGTCATTGGGTCTATGAGAAGTATGATCATTTAATAATGATCAGAAAGATACTACAGGAGAATGACTTGGTGATGTGGTTGGTTCCTAAGGAAGAAAACGACCACAAACAAGGAATGTGAGTGACTTCTAAAAGCTAGGGATATCCCTTACCTGCCATCTATTAAGAAAATGAAAACCTGATTCTATAACCAACAGTACAAAGAAGAGTACCCCCTCCCAAAAAGGGAACACTTTGATTTTAGTCATATTGCGTACAAGAAAAGAAACTTTATTCCTTCCCAAAACAATGGAGCTCTAACTAAGAACTGTTGGCCTAAGACATTAATATATGTCTACCATGGGCTGAGTGTATAGCTCAGGGGCAGAGCAGGTGTTTAGTGTGAATGAGGTCTTGTGTACAATCCTAAGTACACATACAAATAAGTAACCAAAAGTCAACGTTTCTATACCTATATATGGATATATAGCTATAGTTACTGGTCTGAAGTTTCAATTTTCACTTCTTACCACCCACTGAGGTCTCTGATTAAGTTCTCTGATAGCTGTGATTTTTCCTTGAAGAGTGTCATGTATACACACACACACGCTCACACACACACGGTGTAGAAGGTTCTTCTGTTTATGTGTTGCTTTCATTGGTTAATCAATAAAGAAACTGCTTGGCCTAATAGGGAAGAACTTAGGTAGGCAGAGAAGACAGAACTGAATTCTGGGAGGAAGAAAGCAGAGTCAGAGAACCACCAAGGAGCTGCCAGAATCAGATATGCTGAATCTTTACCAATAAGCCACAGTCACGTGGCGATACACAGATTAATGGAGATGGGTTAAACTATTATGTAAGAGTTAGCCAATAAGAGGCTAGAGATAATGGGCCAGGCAGTGATTTAATTAATACAATTTCTGTGTGGTTATTTCGGGTGTAAGTTAGCCGGGCAGTCGGGACAAACAAAGGTCCCCTCTCCTTGTAACACACACACACACACACACAAACAAACATATATATACACACACACATATACCCACACACACATATACAGTTATTCATGACAGTTTTTTAGCTCTTACCATTGAGTAATAAGTAAATAAGAATCCCAAGGTTAGGCTCCTTTCTGTTCACTTGGCTCTCTTACTGAGAGGTAAGATGCATGCTAAGAAATGCTTCTGAATTCCTGGAGAGATAAATATTAACCAAACTAAGTTCAGTAAAGACAGAAGTGTGGCTCACATTTATCTGCTGTCGGCAAAGTGTGTATATTGGAGTTAAAGGCAGTCTCTGAGGACATACCAAGAATTTTCCTTGTCTTGATATGTTGTTTTATTTGTTCTTGTTTTCTCATCATCTATTATGTTTCTCTCAGAGTGAGGAACTCAGGGACAATGGCTCAATGAGGTTTCATTCTATCATTACCAAAGAAACAGTTAGTTGAAATTCCACAGGCTCCTTAACAACCTGTCTTCTTTCATTTTGAGTCTGCAGTGCCATATGCTGGGTTTTCTTCTTTTCTGTATATTTGTGGGCATTTTAGCAGGAAATCATAAGGTTGCCTATCAGATATGTCTAGACAGTCCCTTTATGAATCTCAATAGTAGACACACCCCTAAAGGCTTTTGCTGTAGGACTATACCTTCAAATGTTTTAACATAAGATATGAAAGTTAAATGAGAGAATATTCTGATACATGAAATTTAGCTCTACTCCAGTTTTTCAAGAATGCATCTGTTCATGTCTTTAGGCATACATAAATGAATTGATAATTTGATATCAGGGGGAGTTGGCTACACATATGACACATTATGACGCTACAGAATTTGGAAGGAATAGCATTATGTTCTTTAAGTATTTTTGATAAAACAGTGTTACAACTTCTGGTGTTTAAGTGTGCAAACTGAATTAAAATTAAATTTTAATTACTATATCATAGTGTCTAATGTCCTTCCAATAGCCAGATTAATGGCAAGCTGTGGATTGCATCATATTAACCCACCTCAGCTATTCAGAACATACTTATTAAACTAAAAACAGGTGACCACAGGATTTTGTGTGTTAAAAAGTAAACAGAAAATAAAACCAGTTTTCCAGGTTCATGAAGTCAACTTTCTCATGAGGAAATAGAGCCCAACAAAGAAACATCAAGTGAATGGTTGAAGTTTGTAACAAAAACAGAAAATAAGGAAATATGTTTCACTTTATTTGGATCGTGACATTGTAGCCTTTTTAAAGGAAAGAAAATGACTTTATAAAGGTACCTATTAAAACATCGGTATTACTTGAGGCTTTGTATGTAAGATAAAATTCCCAAAGTAATTTTCTAACTGAGTCCATAATTCTTTCTGCATCCTTATGCCTGAAATGCATGGTTTCTCCTTTCTGACTGTAGTTAGGACTTCTGTCTTTATAGTATATGGGCACAGACGACTATGTTATATTTGCCATGGGAACCATAATTTTTAAGACCCCTGTGCTTGTAAAATCTTTACCTTTATTATGGCACTATAAAGTAGCTTTTCTATTTTATAGAGAATTAGACATGACAGCAGCACAAAGCCGCACAGTGTATGAATGTGGTGGTAGTTTCATGATATTGTGCCTTATTCTTTAAAAGTTCCTCATGGATTACAAGCACTTTGACCAGCCTGCTGTTGCAGCATATCACTATATTCTTCCGTCACCCTTATATTGGAATGAGTCACCACGTCTTCAGTTGTGGAACCTCCCATCACTGCCAACTAGACTAAGCACCGTCTTATCTTGGTTTTTGTGAGATGTAAGTGGAAATGAGAGTGTGAATCCTGAAGCAAAGCCTTAAGAAACACAGAATATCCCTTTGTCCTCTGTACTTCTGCCATCTGACATGAGTAGAGCAAGTGTGTTGCACGTAGCTGTGTGGAGGTTTGAATGAGTTGTGCCCCAACACAAACGCCCAAGTCGAGGGCATTTGAATACTTGGCCCCCACTTTGGTGGCTATTTGGGAAGGATTAACAAGTGTGGCCTTGTTGGAGGAGATGTGTCACTGGTGGGCTTGAGGTTTCAAAAGCATTCTGTCCTTGCCAGTATGCTCTCTCTGCTTCCTGCTTGCAGTAAAAGATGTAAGCTGCACTCGCCATCCTGACTTCACTCTGCCATCATGGACTCTAACCCTCTGGAACTAGAAGCCTCCCAAAAACTTTTTCTTCTGTAAGTTGCTGTGGTGGTTTGAACAAAAATGGTCCCCACTAGTCCACTAGGAAGAGGCACTATTAGGAGGTGTGGTCTTGTTGGAAGAAGTGTGTCACAGGTGGGTTTTGAGGTCTCAGAAGCTCAAGCCAGGCATCATGGCTCACTGTCTCTGCCTGCTGTCTGCCAATTGATTGTAGAACTCTCAGCTACCTTTCCAGCACCATGTCTGCCTGCAAGCTGCCATGCTTCCTGTCATGATGACAATGGACTAAACCTCTGAAGTATAAGTGTATAAGCCATCCCCAATTAAATACTTTCCTTTATAAGAGTTGCTGTGATCATGATGTCTTTTTCTTACTTGTTTTTCAAGACAGGATTTCTTTATGTATCCCTGGTTGTCCTGGAACTCCCTCTGTAGACCAGGCTGGTCTCTAATTCATAGAGATTTGTCTTTGCTTCATGAGTGCTGGTATTAAAGGTGGGTGTCTCCACCGCTGCCTAGTTATCAAGGTGTCTCTTCATAGTAATGAAACCCTAGCTAAGGCAGTTGCCATAGCCATGGTGTTTTATCACAGAAGCAGAACAGTGACTAAAACAAGCTTCCCCTCCCAAAATACAGACAGAAAACAAAATGAACACATGTGGAAAAGACTTGAGCTCAACCACAAATCTAGAATCCAACAAAGCCCATTTTGGCCCAGTCAAATTGAGATCTGGTAACGTACTCCTAACCTGTAACTCCTTAGTGAAAAAAGTGTTTGTGTTTTAAGTCATTCAGATATTAGGGTTGTTTGTTTTGGATTATTGTTGTGACATAGCCAATTGATACCTTTCCCATCACTGGTCCCTAAGCATCTGTCTTCCTTTGTGCCTACTAAGTGCTTTTTAACTGGCTATTCGAACGGATAGAATCAGTTGAGTGAGTCAAAGACCAAATGAGACATTTTTGCTATACATTTTTCAGGGTAAAAAATATATTACATGCATCCAATATTCACATTCCAGTCACCTTTTAAGAATAATTTCTTTCTAGGAATATACATATACATATATACATACACACACACACACACACACACACACATATATATATATATGGTTTTAATGAAAGCTTAGAAATTCAGTGTCTTAAATAAGTTATGCATTTATCTCTCTAATAAAAGTTGGTTGGTGCAGTCAATGTTGTGTAGATAGTTTTCCATACAGCAATCCAGAGACCCAGCAGCTTTGCCTGGTTGCTCTGCCAGGCTGTGCATCTTGGGAGCTAGGTCACTGTGTCTGTATTTCTGTACGGTGTACAGCAGGAATAGAGAGGGAGAAACACTGTAGGGTGAGCATTTATTTTTTTTTTTTTTGGTAAAGCAAGTAATATAGAAAATGCATACATTGCTTCCTCTAGCATTCTATGGATGAAAACGGAGTCACATGGCCACACCCAGCCACAACGGGGAATAGAAAATGGAGCCTCCAGATGGATGGCTGTGTTCCCAGCTGAAACTCAATTCCAATGGAAGAAGAGAAAAATAGATTTGGAAGGGGAGGAGCTAGAAGTCTATCACACATAGGTATGCAGACACTACATACAAATCCATTTTTGGTTCAGATTTTTATTTTTTTTTGGTAGGCATTCTAAAAAATAATGTCAATTTTGTTTTCCCTAACTAGAATGAGAGTTAAGCTGTCTTTGGCGCCAGCCCCATGTCCTGGAGCTGTGGTGTGAAAATGGGACAAGGACAAAATGAGGGTGTGTTCCATCTCAGGTCCTCAGAGAAGCAAGAGAACAAAAATGGGACTGAATGCACCAAGTTTTATTGTGAAAATAGCAATAAATGATAAAACCTTAAAAAAGAGAAAGCCACAAACCTCCCACTTCCCAGAGGACAATGCCGTCTCATACATACAGGATGTATATTTCTTAGCATGTTAGCCTGGCCTGAATGAATGACTGACGTTGACTGCTCATAAAGGCTTACAAGTCAGAGTCAAGCGTGGTCCCTGTAGCTTCCACAGTTCCTAAACACGATTTGCAATTCTTTGTGTTTCACGCTGCTTCACCCAAGATGAAGAGTTCACATAGATACTGCTCCTGGCAATGCTGAGACCTTGGCTGGAAATGCAACTCTCTCACCTTAAGCACATGAATTTTATTTCAAATAGCATAACTCTAAGTGAATTTTATACCATGTTTCTATTTTATAGAATTATTATTCATCAGTTTAGTTTTTTTTTTTTTTTTTAAGGTTACTTTTTTTTCCCGCTTAAAGCACTTAAGACTGAGCCTACGGGGCTATTCTCTGCCTTGCTGCAGTAGACTGGGCTCTTACAGACAATTTCTGAGGGAATAAAGAACAAGCCAGTGAGAAGCTGGCTCCTTAGTTTCTAGGGTGCTCTAAAGGATAATGGAGCTGCATGTCGTGAGGTCAAGTGGGCCTGCCAGTCTCAGAACGAGCAGGACAGGTCGCGGGGAAACGACCGGACTGTTTCCCATATCTTGTTTTCTTGTGTCACAGTTTAGTAGGTAAGCTGGGTGCCTGTTGCCAGTGTTAGAGAAAACACTTCCACATCAAGGCAATGTGCTCTCAGGCCTGGAGAGCTAATATTCCAGCTGGCCTGGGCCCTTCTCTTGGGTAGGGGCTACCCTTAAAAGCTGGACTCACTGTGAGTTAAATTAGAGAGATAGGTGGGTAACTAGTTTCTCACTGAGATCCATTTGTGTCTTAGAATCCCAGTCCCCTGTGCAGGGCTGCAGCTGTGAAGCTAGTAAGTCAGCCTGCTCTTCAGAAAAATGTTATTTTTCCTGTTCTTCTTTCCTTTCCCCCCCAAGCATGCTTTCCTTATCACCCTGCGCTTCTCTGCACAGCATTTTGTGCTTGCTCCCTCCTTACTATGCAGCTGCTTGTTGGTCGTGTATCTGCCCTCTGTGCCAGCTTCAGTGGTGCCTTCGTCAGCACTTGGTCGCTGTCAGGAGACACCATGACCAGAGCAACTCGCTCCAGTGTCAGTTTAGTCCATTGCCATCGTGGCAAGAAGCATGGATGGACAAGTAGACACGGTGCTGGAGAGCTACATCTGATGGGGGAGGAGAGAGAGAGAGAGAGAGAGAGAGAGAGAGAGAGAGAGAGAGAGAGAGAGAGAGAGAGAGAGAGGAGATTGGGCCTGGGATGAGCTTTTGAAACCTCAAAGCCTACCCTTACTAACACATTTTCTTCAACAAGGCCACATCGTCTAATCTTCTAATCCTATCTGTTCTACACCGTGATGACTGAACACTCAAATATATGAGCCTATGGGAGCCATTCTTATTCAAACCACCACAGATTGCCCTCTCTTTTCCTTAGGTTCTCACCTTCTCCCGAGAAGCAGTTGAACTTTACAGTGTGTCTCCTCATCCCCTCCCGAGAAGCAGCACTGCTTTGCAGAGTATTGTCTTTCGAGGTTTTCTTTGAAACTCCAATAGCATTGCCCTTGAGCTTGCAGTCCTTTCTTATTTTATGAATGAGACTAAGACCCTCAAGAGGGGCTACAGATGTCCCCTGTGTGATCTGGTGACCCCTAAAATTCCAGTAACATCAGCAGAGTGGAAGAACCTCAGGACGTCAGGGAGGGGATGAGGTTCTGGATGAGGTGTGCGGGGGCTGGAGAAGAGTCCATTATACATGCAGAATTCCGTTACATGGCTGACTACCAGCTTCCCTTGTTTCTTCATAGGATGCATCCTCACATCCTCACATAGGATTGGGTGGCTAGTCCTGTTTCTCTGCCCTCTCAGAAATCATCAGTCTATTGTAATGTGAGTTTAGCCAAAACTTTCAGTGAGGCTATTTTTTTTTTTTTTACATTTTATTTATCAGCAGTGATTACATCTAGCCAGAAGTACTAACTTACCCCATTCAACCTGCTCAGTTTCTGCTACCGCAAGGGCATTAGAAAAAAAAAAAAGTGTTTCCCTGTATGAAGTGTGGTATGGTATTCCTTCCTTGGAAGCTAGCTAACTTCGGATCTTTCTGCGCCTGTTTCCTTACTCTGAACATGACAACCAATTTCCCTTTGAACTTTTTTTTGTAAAGATAGACTAATCAAAGAGATACATTTTAAAAATAAAACTACATGAGGTATTTGCCACTTTAATTACCATTATCACTCAGATGCTTTCGGATGGGAGAAGCAAACACAAGCATCCCAGCGCAGGAGGTTAAAGGGAACCCTATGTCAGGATTAAGCAGGGCAGAGAGTGAGAAGACTAGGGTGTTGTGTTCTGCCAAAATTGTCAGTCATTAGATGGTTAGGGAGACGAGATTTAGGGTATGAAAAGATAAAGCCTACGTGGTTTTACCGGCGTGGGCTTGCTAGAAAAATAACATCTCTGGGTTCGCACAAAGGTCTTCACCAAGTGCGAATAAGTCCCTCCCAACAGAGTTGGGTGGCAGGAACAGTTAGCATGTCTACAGCTGGAGACCAATGATGAAGGGAAGGTCATTGACAGGTGACAAGGAAATGTGAGTTCCTAGGCAGGAGCGCTAGCTTCCCAGGACTCTCCCAGGGCTGACTTCCCTCCTCGCCAATCCCTCTCGGGAAGCTGGTGGAGCATGGGGGCTTCGGGTTGGGGCTCCTATACCCCGGCTGGGCCCCGGCAGCGCCTTGGCCCGGGGCGCGCTCTTTGCCTCCTTGCCGGGCGCCCGCCCAAACCCCCGGCCTGGCGCGAGCCCGCCCGCTCGGCCGCGCGCCCCAAGCTCGGCCGCGCGCCTGCGCACCGGCCCGGGACGCGAGGGTAGCAGAGGTGGAGCGCCGGGAGGGCGCGCGGCGGGAGGCGGACGCCGTTACGGCGCGAGCGTGGTCACGTGCCCGCTGGTCACCGCCGCCACCTCCCGCCCTCCTCTTGCCGCTCGGGCCGGCAGGTTCCACGGGGAAAGAGAGAGAGCGAGCGAGCGAGAGACAGAGAGAGAAAGAGAGAAAGGAAGGAGGGGAGGAGGATTCAGGGAGTAGGAGCTGGGGAGCCCTGCTGCGCACAGGTAAACACATCACGATCACGATGCTAACGGTGAAAAAGCGCCTCGCCTCCCCGGCGTCCTCACCGGCCAGCCGCACACGCCGTCGCTCCCTCCCCGGCCTCCCCTCAGCCTCCCTCGCTGGGTCCGTCCCGCCGCCCCGAGGCCTGAGGCGGCCGCGGCCGACCCGCTCCGCGCTCGCTCGGCCGTGGGCTCGGCGCGGGCTGGGGAGGAGGCGGGCGGAGGCTCGATCGGCGGCGGCGGGTGGGCGGGCGAGGCAGCCCCGCAGTCCGCTCTCCCGCTCCGCTGGAGGCCTCTGAGGCCCCGGAGTCACCGGGCAGAGGCTCAGCCAGCCCCACTTCCTCCTTGGTCGGTTCCCCTGTTCATTTCAGCCCTAGCAGCACGTTTCCTTCACAGGCCGGAAGTCAGGCTGCTCGTGCCCTGGGACCAGCAGCCTCTGAAGAGAGAAACCCTGCTGCCTTCATTTTTGTAACGCTTCAAGTATTCACACCAGCTTGAAAGTTCGAGGCCTGTCAGGAACCTAGGAAAACTATGGTGAAAGTTGCCCTCCCTCCCGTTTTTCTGGAAGTATACTAATCTTCCCAAACATTCTGTGCAAAAGCGAACTAGAGTTTGGTCAATACTAGTTTATGAATAGTAAAGAGTTTAAGTATTTTAAGTTATTAGCTAATTCAGCTTTCTAGTAGTTTTTGAAGTTTACGGGTTTTTTATACCTACCCCTCCCACTCCCCCCCGCAATCGCTTCTGAAGAATCTCATTTCTCAACTTGGAGTTGAACGGAATCAAGAAACTTTAACATGCAGGTTACATGTTAAACTGATTGGACTGAAATGTTACCGCTTTTGTATGTGTAGTACATCAGAATATAATCCATAAAACCAGATATTAGTGCTGTGCTGTGCACAGAAGGCATCAATTGTAGGCACCGTAGAAAAAGAAACCTTTGAATGCAGTGGCAAAGAAAAGCGCTTTTATGTTGTCTTTGAATTTGAATGTAAAGGAATGCAGCAGAGTGCTAGAGAGTACTGGTCAAACCTGGCTCACTCGGGTTCTTGTTAAAATGGGACGCTAAATTAGTAGATGTCATATTGATAAAGCGGTGCTGAACAAGAAAGACCCTGTTCTATACCCAAGATGTAGGTAATGTCTGGACCTAGAGATGGCCTGGTATAGGAAGGTTCAGTGAAGGGTGAAATAGAGTGAGCCAGCTCTGGAATTCAGGGCAAGGAAAAGTACAAAATTCCATGTTCTATATGTTGTGTGATGCCTGCATCACATTTTTGCTTTGGGTCTTTTGTATTTTGCTATAATAGTTTGGTGTACTTCTTAAAAAACTTGCTCCCCAGGTCGTTGTGTTTTAGTAAGACATAGGCTAGGAATCTTGAGTCCACATGTAATGCTGGATGAAAGTGTCTTTATTGGTAAAAGCAGTGTGTCTGATATCTCAATTGGGTAGTGTATTCTCGAGATTTGAAGCAGATTTTTCCAAACATTTGAGAGACACAAAGGGTGTTCTAACTGGATCCAACTTTTCTTCTCTTTGTGTAATTTTTATAATGTAATTGAGTTTAAGGTGTTCCATATAACATCCTATGCTTTCCATACATAAAATGGTTGTACTATTATTTTTATGGTACAAGGATTGAACGTAGGGCCCTTGCACAAGCTAAGTAGTTAAGTTTTAAAGAACTTTCTAAAGTCCTACTACTTTCAGTCCTATAATTGTTATAACCTGAATTTTAGTTATTACTTTAACTTGCTTCTTTATATTCTAAACATATTACATATCTTAATTCACTTTATCTTCACAACTAAGGAAATAGAAACTGGAATGGTAAATCACATTCCTGATATACATAGCTAATACTAAGCTGAATTCTGACTAGTTGACTTAATTATCTTGTATAACTGCCTTATTATTATTTAGAAAGAAAATTGATGAATTTTCTTTGTATTGCTGATTAGGAGGTTTATTTTCATTTTAAAAGTAAAAATTGTCACTGTTTTATTTCCTCTGTTTTCTTCTAAAATGAAAAGCCTTAATTGTAAAAACCGAGAAGCCTCGATGCCTATGCTTCCTTCCGAGTAAGATGAGTAAATGCACTTGGAAAGTTGTGTTTTGCTTGTGCTTGTTTGCATATATTTGCTGTCCCAATCTCTTAAGTTTCTTCTATCACTGCTAAGTGTAAAATGTTTTGTCTTTGCATTGACTTGGGAAATTTTTTAGTCCTTCATGTCCCACATATGTCTGCTCCTTCTCCCCTCATACATAGCTCATATGATCGCTTTTTTCCTATGCTTTTATCCCAATGCTTATCTTTGGGATATTGATTAAATTTCTTTGTATTTATCACTTTATATTTGTTTTCTTCATGTTTAGACTTAGAGTTTAACCAACTTACTGAGTTTCCATTTGACTGTTTTTTTTTTTTTTTTTGGTTTTTCAAGACAGGGTTTCTCTGTGGTTTTGGAGCCTGTCCTGGAACTAGCTCTTGTAGACCAGGCTGGTTTCGAACTCACAGAGATCCGCCTGCCTCTGCCTCCCAAGTGCTGGGATTAAAGGCGTGCGCCACCACTGCCCGGCTCCATTTGACTGTTAAAGGCAATAAAAACTGACCGTTGATCATTAACAAACTTGAACCCTGAGAAAAGTAGGAAAGCTAACCCATGAGTAAAGGATTATATTTTAAGTTGAATAGTATGTTTTATTATAAATTAATATATCCCCCTTCCCTCAACACTCTTTTTGTGTCATTCTCTGTTAATCTAAATAGTGATGCTTTATGTCTATCTAGAGCAGTTTGGGAGATCACTAGAATGGTAGCGTATGTTGTGTGAACTGAAATGAAAAATTATTATTGCTTATAGGATTTTTCATGTATCTCTTCATTGTTTTAGTTCAACTGTTTTGTAAAACCAATACTATTTTGGGGGGGGGTTGTGAAATTATATCTTCGCATTCTGTAATTCTGACATTTAGGTCAAACAAAAATCTATTAAAAATTATACTTGAAAAATAGACCTTTCTAATTAATCATGATTCCTTAGGCAGAATAATGGTAATCATAAATATTCCTAGATTATTTTTTACAGTGTTCTGCTAAGGAAACATCCTATTTTTGACATTCTAACTAATATATTGGCTCAATGGCTTTACAATAATGGTGATACAGGAGAAATCTATGTAAAACTTTAATTTGAAACATTGTAGTTCTTTTTGTATTGGCTAATCACCCATTATAAAATCAATTTATTTAATAAATTATTTAGAAGTCATGGTACTATTTAATCACTGAAGAACTTCCTGACAGCACATCTTTTCCATAGTTTAATTGATTGTATTTCTAAATTGCAGCATCTTACCAGGCATGACAGTGGTTGTCTTTAACCCTAGCACTTGAGAGGTAGAGACAAAGTAATTTCTGTGTGATATAGGCCAGCCTGGTCTACATAATGAGTGAGTTCCAGGCCAACCAGTACTACATAGTGAAGCCCTGTCTTTTTTTTTTTTTTTTTTTTTTTTAAAAAAAAAAGGCAGCATCTCAAGATGACAAGAAATTATTGTATGTGCTATTGTAATAACACCTCTGTGATTAGATGGAAAGAATCTATAGTTTTCATGTCTAAGTCTGTATGGGTGACGTGAGATAACAGGTTTTGTGCATTAAACAATGCAGAATTTCATAATTTGTTGAGCCTTGATCAATGGCTATATGAGTTCATTATCTTATTACAGAATAACCTTATAAATATCAGTAAAGAGTTGCCTAAAATAGACATTGGGAATTATTTGGTTAGTGGTTTGTTTGAGATGAAAGTCAGAATATGGTGGTGAAATTGGTCAAATATTATGACTGTACCAAGTTGCATACAATTAAAATGGTTAACGTGATTACAGATCTTTTGTGTTGGAAGGGCTGATGAATTAGCTCTTCTGATGTGCTAGAGAAGAGTTTCTCCTTTCTTCCCCTCCTTGTCCTTTATCTCCTTTACTGTGGAGAGACAGAAGGTCAAACACGAAAGTTCCGTCAATATTTCCTTAGTGGGGTTAGAAGCAGAGCGACATCCTTCTAATTGTAGGTTAGTGTTTGTGAGGTCAGCTTAGTGGGTTGCTGCTCTGATTTTCTAAACAGTTAGAAAATATCAAATATATTATGCACAGTAAATATAAATGTGGTTATTATGAAATTTTTGTTTTAGTTATGTGTTCATGGTTGTAAAATATTTATTCCTTGATATGGTATTAATTTTTGTTGTTGTTGTTGTTTGACCAGGAGTAGTATGTAAAATATTGGTACCACTGTAGATACTAGAAAGCAGATGTGAAAATTTTAACAAGGATTGTGGACAGTTGCTTAGCATTTTACGCTGTTTTCATGTACTGCTAACCAGCTCGTAAGAATGGTTGAGCAGGAAGAGCACCAAGGCTAATCTGTGAGCATATGGTGAACAGCCCACAGAGAAGTGGGCAGGAGCATGGCTTGGAGATGTTGATCTAATTTTTGAGTCTTTATCAGTAAGAAGTCTATATTAATTGGGAATCGCTTAGGAACTTTACATAATAGATCCTTATAAGTCTGTTTACTTATAGAACTTGAATATAGACTCATTAAAACTGTGATTTCAATTTTTATTAGTTATGTTAGTTATTTGAAAGCTTAATATTAAAGACTCTTGAAAAACTAACTAGGACTCAAGTTGTTTTGTAAAAAAAAAGTTTTATTTTACTTTGATACTACCACAGGGCATCTTATTCTAGAGAAAAGAAGGGAGAATTGTTAATAGTATTACTATCTAGACACAGACACTACTGAGTAGAAATTTTGACTCTGTTGTTTATTAGTGAAATAACTTGGAAAATATGTGTAACATTTTCATAAAATCTCATAAAGTTTAAATGAGATAAGTTGTTTATGTAAATGTCTGGAAGTTTATGCTCAGCAAACCCTTATTAATAATGGTAGATACCTGTTTCTTTACATTTCTCATTCTTTCAGTGTCTGTAATCTCAAATTGACCTTACATGTTAATTTGTACATTTATGGGATTTTAAAATACTGTTTTGTAGTGATCAAGACCATGCATTCAGAGATTAAGAAATGCTCTTTATTCAGAAGAAAAATAATACATGTTCTTTCTGTTGTGGAACTGCCCTGTTTCTTGGATACAATATGGACAGAAAATGATCTTCCTCCCTCCCTCCCTCCCTCCCTCCCTCCCTCCCTCCCTCCCTCCCTCCCTCCCTCCCTCCCTCCCTCCCTCCCTCCCTCTCTCCCTCCCTCCTCCTTTATTTCGTTTCACTGTGTAGCCCTGGCTGTCCTGGAATGTCCTCTGTAGGCCAGGCTGTCCTCTAATTCAGATCCGTCTGCCTCTGCCTCCCAAGTACTGAGATTAAAGGCAGAGAGTGAATTATTATTATTGTTGTTGTTGCTGTTGTTTGTTTGTTTTTCTAGACAGGGTTTCTCTGTAGCTTTGGTGCCTGTCCTGGAACTAGCTCTTGTGGACTGGGCTGGCCTTGAACTCACAGAGATCCGCTGCCTCTGCCTCCTAAGTACTGGGATTAAAGGCGTGCTCCACCACCACCCGGCGAGAGTGAATTATTTTATCAGTCTTATTCTACTAGGATTTTTTTTTTGGTAGGAATTATTGAAAAAAAATGAAGTCTTTTATGTAATAATCTGTTGTTAGCATTGATTCCCTTTTGTTTAAGGTGACTCTTTTTTTACCTTGCTAGTTTATAATCTTAAGCAAATGTATTGAGGTATGTTTGGATAAACATGGCTTTAATTGAATAGTCTAGTTCAGTTAATCTTTTAAAAGTACTGAGTTTAAAAAAGTCCTGAGTTTTATGGATTTGAATGATAAGTCAGTGACAGGAGGTCCTTAACATTTTTTTTCCTCTGAACAGATGTCTTGGCCTGCAGTGACTCCAAATCCCATAATCTTTCCAATTTTCCCCTCTACTAAGTAAGTCTCAAAAAAGTGACATTTTTATTGTATGTGATTGATTTAATTCAGGCAAATATTGCAGCTGAGTAAAGACTTCATCCTAGTGAGAAATATTTTGCTATGAATAAAATGTTAGATTCTTTATTTTTACTTTTAAGAATTTAAGGACTGATTTTCTCTGTATCTATGTTCAGAATAATGTTTTTTGTATAATAAGCTGTCTTCACTTGAAAGTTTTTAATACTTCACTATGCTGAAATATATTCAGTACATTCTTTCTGTTTGTTAATTTGTTTTTCAGAGACAGGGTTTTGTTCTGTTGCTTTGATCTGCCTGGTATTTACTATGTAGCCCTCTGGCCTCTCCTCAGCCTTGCAAGTGCTGAGATTACAGGATTGGGGCAGCACACCCAGCTGAGAATTCATTTTTTTTTCTAGAAAATAGTAACTTTAAGAGATTATTCAACAGAGGAAAGTTAATCCAAGAACTAAGTTCACTAATAGTGGAATTGTTCAATAACCAAACAGGGGTCTATGAACAGCTGAGATGCTTGCCATAGAAAAGAATTGTCTATACTCCCATTAGGTCTGGAGTAGAGATGAGAGCCAGTAGTCTTATCCAAATACAGAAGCCATGGCTCTGGGAGGAAACAAACTAGTTTCGTTTCTGCTGCTGTGATAAGACGTCAACTTTATTAGGTTTAAATTTGTCCAGGAAGTCAAGTAGTAGTTACATCACACGCACATTCAAGAGCAGAGAGAAATGAATGCTCTTACTCTGCCAGCTTTCTTACGTTGTTACTCAGCTACATTCTTTACTCTTACTCAGTTCAGGGTCCAGTGGATAGGATGCACCACCCACAAAGTGCTGGGTCTTCCTATGTCAACAAGACTGTGCTCTATAGGATTGCCCACGGGTCTACTTGACTGAGAGAATTGTTCATTCGAATTATCTTTTTAGGTGATTCTAGGCTTTGGCAAGTTGACATTTAAAACTAACCGTCATAGTAGGGTTGTATGGCAGAAGCTAGTGCATCAGAGGGGTAAACAGTATGAATGAAACTGGGGTTCTGGAAGAGACAGTACCTTCCAGGGGTGCCACAAGAATTTGGAAAGAGGGGAAGTAATGACTGTAGTGCTGCCTGTTCACTGACCACATCTTTGCCTACGGTTAGAGGTGCTAGAGAAAAGCAATTGCCCATGACACTGAGCAGCACAGGCTAAATCTTGGGAATGATTTTGAAAGCTCAGCAGTTTTCTTGGTGGTGTATAATATTAATCAATATATCTATATGTAACACAAATTGTTAACTAGAATTTAGGGTACATATATTTTTTTATGTATTTTGAAATTGAAATATAGTCTTTCCTCCCTCCAACTTTGCCCATAACCCTCTGCTTCCCGTTTGCTCCCTTTCAAGTTCATGGCCTCTTTTTTAAATTACTGTTTTATACATGTGTTCATGCGCATACACACACATACACACAAGTACAGCTTTCTGACCTTCTAGTGTTACTTGTGTGTATGATTTTAATTGCTATTGGAGAAAGAATTAGGGTCCTCATCCCTGGTGAAGTCTATTTCTTCCACTCTCAGTGTCCCTTAGTTGCTTGTAGTTCTTTGTTTAGGGTTAGGTCTCTGTGGGATTTTCCCCTTCCACGGTGATATATCTATTGGTGATGTACTTACACAGGTCTTATTTAGCCAGCTTTCAGCAGTCTTACAGCAGATTTCCTAATCTTTTGACTGTGCAATATTTCTGCCTCTTTTTCTAAAATGTTCCTTGTAGATGGAAGTTTCTGTCCTGCCTGATCTTGCAGCCACTCGGTCCCAAAGAAACACACAGAGACTTATATTAATTATAAACTGTTTGGCCTATTAGCTCAGGTTTATTATTAACTAGCTGTTACATCTTAAATTAACGCATAATTCTTTATCTTTGTTTAGTCACGCATCTTGGTACCTTTTCTCAGTGCAGCGTTCTCATCTTGCTTTCTCAGTGTCTGAGTTGCTACTGCAGACTGAGCCTTTGTCTTCCAAGAATTCTCCTAGTCTGATCACCCTATCTACATTTCCTTAGTTGTTCAGCTGCTTTTGGTTTTTAGGTTCCTCTTGTCAGTGTTGGCCTTAATTATTGAGCAAAGGAGTCTGTTCAGGAAATTCTTCCCTACACATGGATAGCATGCTGTCTGTGTTTTCTTCTAGCAGTATTTCAGGCATCCCAATGCAAGGTGATAGGTATGGGTCTAATTTCATCCTTCTACATCTGCATATCCAAATTTTCAAGCACCATTTGTTGAAGATGTGGTCTTTTCTCCATTGTTTGTTTTTGGAATCTTTGTCAAATATTAGATGACTGTAGTTATGTGTAGTCAGGTTTAGATCTTCTATTTTGTTGCATCAGTCTGTTTTGTGCTAGTTAGCCATAATGCTTTTTATTACTATAGCTCTGTAATACATCTTCAAATCTGGAAAGGAGTTCTTCAAGCATTGCTTATTTTGCTCAGGATTGCTTTGGCTACCTGGGGTCTTTTCTGATTTTATGTGCATTTTAGGGATATTTTTCTATTTCTGTAAGAATGAGGTAGGGATTTTGATTTGGATTGTATTGAATCTGTAAATGGCTTTTGGTAGAATGGTCACTTTCATAATTTTTAGTGATGAGTATGGGATATCTTTGTGTTTCCTATCTAGTGTCTTGATCCATTTTTTTCTTCAGAGATTTGAAGTTTTAATTGTTGAGTTCTTTCACCTTTTTGGTTAGATTTATTCCTAGATATTTTCTTTTCTTCGAGGCTACTGTGAATAGAAGTATGTCTCCCTTTCTCAGCATGTTTATTGTTGGCATATAGAAAGGTCTCTGATTTTTTTCTTTTGTAACTTGATTTTATATCTTGCCACTTTGATGAAATTGTTAGACATTTCTAGGGATGTCTTATGTGTAATACCGTATCATCTGCATATAAGGATAGTTTGACTTCTTTTGGTATTTGTAATCTTTTAATGTCTCCTGGCTTCATAGGTTTCAGAGTGCTCCTTCTGTTTGGCTGTATATTTTCTTTGAGAATCTGGTAGAATTCTGTTCTGAATCTGCCTTAACCTCAGCATTTTTTTTATTTATTTGTTTGTTTATTGTTTTTTTTTTGCCAGAAGACTTTCTTATTTTTCTGTTACTGTTTAATGGTATACATATTTTTTAAAAATTATTTCCTTATAATATTCTAAATATCTTTGGTGTCCATTGTAATGTTTCTTTACTCATTTTTGATTATGTTAATTTGTATTGTCTTTCGGTTAATTGGCATCTGTTGATCTTGTTTATCTTCTCAATGAACCTGTTTTTAGATCGATTGATTCTTTGCCCTTTTCTTTGTTTCTGTTTCATTAATGTCTGTTATTATTATTACTTGTCATGTTTGATTTGGGTTTGGTTTTTCCAAATTTGTGGGTTGCATCATTTAGCCATTTATTTGTTTTTTTTTTAATTGTAGGCACTTAAAACTATGAATTTCTCTTGTAGAACTGCTTTTCATGTGTCTCAGAGGTTGGATTTTCTGTGTCTTAATGTTCATTTAGTTCCAACACTTTTCTTTCATGATTTCTTTGACCCATTTGTCATTCATTGATTGTTTAATTTCCATGAATTTTTGTACTTACTAGAGATTTGTTGGCTGTGTTAAGCTTTATTTGCTTAATGGTCAGATTTGATAAATACATATATAAATATAAAATTGTTTCTGTTCTTTTTTTAAAGGTTCCTAATATTTGTTTTGTGTCCCAAGATATGAAACTTCATGGGCTGCTGAGTAGAATATGTAGTCTCTGGTGTTTGGGTGAAATATTCTATAGCTATATGTTAGATCCACTTGATGTATATCTGAACTTTCTTTGTGTATTCTATGTATTGCAGAAAGTGGAGTGTTGAAACCACCCATCTTAAAGGTGGATGTTCATTTGTGTCTTTAATTTCAGTAGTAATATCTTTTTAAAGTTGGGTGCACCAGAGTTTGGTGTATATATGTTTAGTATTGTAATGTCTTAGTTAATTGTTTCTTTGATTAAACTAAATCATCCTTCTTTATCTTTCCTGATTGGTTTTGGTTTGAAGTCTTATTTTGTCAGATAGTAGGATAGAACTTGCTGAGTTGTTCTACTTGCATTTCATGATGCCTTGTCTTCAGTGGTGCTCCTTGATGATGGATTATCTCCACTTCATCCAATGTTCAGTATTACTTAGACATTTATTCTCTTTAGGGTTCATTCTCTTTTTAGTTCTTTGTTCCTTTGTGTTATCTTCAAACTCTTCGATTAAGTTTATAATTTTTTTTTTAATTTTGTGTCCTAGGTTCATTTATGTAATTATCATAGGAGATTATTTTTATGTTTTGTGGATTTTTGGGGTGATGGGTGGTGTATACTGCTTTATTCTTTCATATTGTTTGTGTTTGTCTGATGAAACTTGGACATGTGGACTATATTTGCTGATTGTATGTCTGATATGGTCACAATTGAGTGGGACAGAGCACAGGTTATGTGGGTCAGATTGGGTCTGAAAATTGGATATACTGTAGATGATGTAAAGTCTAGTAGACGCAGGAACATGTGCTGGTGTGTATTTGACTCTTAATCTAAGCCTGGAGATTGGGTGGTGTGGGTGTGGCTAACCAAACTAGGCCTGGACAATGGATGTGGGACCCCAGTTATACTGGCGATTGAGGAAGCTGTATGGAGGGAAGGAGCTGGTGACTTCACTAGGCAGGGTCTTGATGCAAAATGGACAGGGTTGGGGGAGCTAGTTCAGGTGGGTGGACTGCAGTTGGAGAGGAATATATGACTCCCACCTAGTTCTAGGGCAAGCATGGGCTCTCCGTGGAGGCACATGGGATCGGTGGTACAAGTGGTACCTTAATGGGTGTGTGGGGGAAGTACCCAGAGGAGCAGCAGCTGTTGGTAGTCAGTCCTAGAGTAGAGAGGCTGGGTGTAGTTGGAGGCACAAGTCTGAGTTACTATATAATTTTAAGCAGTGGAAAGAAATAATTATCTAAAACTAGATATGAGTACTAGCACTTATGTTCAGTTCAGGTATTTACTGACTGGCACTTATAGTTAGATAAACTACAGAAATGAAAATTGGCTCTTGGTTTGGTGACACTCAAAGTTGTGGGAAGAGATAATTTTAAAAGAGGTAATTTTCATTTCTAATGTGTGATAAGAGATGCATAGTGAGGTTCTGTCAGAATTCAGGGAGGAAGGAGTCATCCAGTTTTGGAGTTTGTGAGCCTCTTTCAGCTGGGCAGGAAACTTGAGCCATGCTTTGAAGGATAGCTCAAGAGTTGGCAAATAGGCAAAAGGAAGGACTTTGCTGGAACAAGGGCAGTCATTAGCAAAGGCACACACAAGCTGCAACAAATTTAAAGCAGGTATATAAAACTTGAATCAGGTCAGCTAGAGCATCTGGTTTGTAGCATGCAAGATAGGATTGCAGGACAAAGTTGAGTCCAGATTATTTCTGATCTCAAGCTGAAGATGAGTTTAGGAGTGCTGAATTGTAAGTTGGAAAACTGTTATATAATAGCTCAGGCAGTGGAAGAGTGGTAGGCATAAACTCTCAATGGTTTCTTCTTTTTATGTCTTAAATTATTCATTTAATCTAAGTACCTCCTAATGTAAGGCTTTTCAGTCTGTGCCCTAATTTTTTACTCCCTTCTCCTGTGTTATTTGGAAATTCAGAATGATTAAATAATGTGACTTTAAAGAACAGGGCAAATGCTATTTTGTTTTCAAGTTGCACATGACTTCTTGGTTAATCTGATATTCTTGAAAACTCCCTATGATAGGCCTAGAGACAGGCAGACTCTTACTTTTTTAAAGCAGGAATGAGAAGCACCAATTGTGACTTAGTGTCCTTGGCAGAATTTTGGAAGAGTGTGTTATTAGGAGCTAGTTAACTATGTTACTGCAGTATGATGGGATGCAGTAATTTCACAAGAGTTTGAGGAAATTTTCCTAATGTAGAAAATTTTGTAATGTAGCTTCTGATACTGAAGAGTGACAGATTTGCAGTATGACATTTAAGTTTAGTAAACATATCTTTTAAAATACAAAATCTTACACTTGAATGAGATCCATTTCACAAATTGGTTTTAATGTATATTTTTAATTTATTCTGATAAGTGAGATAGGTATCATTTGATCTCTTCCCATTCTACCTGTTTTTATATGTTCAAATATAGATTCTGTTACATCAATCCTAGAGGAATTTAATAAATTATTAATTTTTTTATTAGTTACTAAGATAGGGTTGGTCTGGGGCCACCATTACCACCACCACCACCACTACCATTACCACTACCACCACTACCATTACCACTACCACCACTATTATCGTTGTTAATGTTTTCTAGTGATGATTTAAAATAGTTTCTTTTTATTTTTTGAGAATTTCATATATCTTTTTTATTATATATACACATCCTCAGCTCCTCTCAGATCCTACCTCCTTGCTTACCCAACTTCATGTTGTCTCTCTTGAAAATAAAGATTTAAAAAAAACCCACAAAAAAATAAAGCCACAGAGTCCAGTTTGTATTGGCCGAGCATAGAACCGCCCCTGGACTGTGGTTGATACACTCAGTGTCACTCCATTAAAGAACCAGCGCTCCCTCTCCCAGCAGCTATCAGTCACCAGAAGCTCTCTGGATAGATAGGTGTGGGGCTTAGCTTGTTGATACAGGTCTTGTGTTTTCACAGTCTGTATGACTCCATATGTGCATCTGCCCTAAAAACATTACTAATGGGGTGATGTGTGTGCTGGGGCTCTGTTCTTTACATGGGCTCCAGGTATTGGACTCAACTTGTCAGGCTTTTGTGGTTAAGAGATTTATTGGCATCTTGTTTGCAGTCTAATTTTTACAGAATCATAGATGGGAGAATTTTGATCCCTAAGTGTTTATAATATAAAGGAGGTTGACAGTAAGTATTAAATCACAATACAAAAGGCCTTAAAAAGAAACATGAAATATAAACACTGAATTGATACTTTAAAGAAAGAAATTGCATTTTATTATGTCTGAGATATGTTTCCATCATTTTACTATTTCTAAATTGGTAAATATCTTTTTTTTTTTTTTTTTTTTAAGATAAAATTTCTCTGTAGGACCACCTTGGCTGTTCTGGAACTCGCTCTGTAGACCAGGCTGGCCTTGAACTCACAGAAAACCACCTGCCCCTGCCTCTCAAGTGCTGGGATTAAAGGCATGCACCACCACTGCCTGCCATAAAATTGGTAAACATCTTACAGTCTGGTGGCATCTCAAATGTGAGGAAAGTTATATATTTTGAGAATAACAAAAGCCTTTAGGTCTTAGAGAATGAGGCATTTTGCTGAATAGTAAAAAATTTAAGATGGAACATCCAGACATGAACTCTGGAGTGTGCTGGAAGAATGTTGAATCCATTTGGTAACGACAGGACTGAAGAATGATATTAAGAAGAGGTAGTTGAAATTAATTTCATGAGAGACTACCCAAGGCCTTGGAAAAGGAGACAGTATGGTATATTTTAGAGTTTGAGTCTCTTGATCTCTGTTTGGAAACAAAAGGCCATGTTAAAAGAGGGGATTTATGCTGTTTTAAAGCAATTGTTCTTTTAATTGGAAGGAAAAGAAGTTAAAGCTGACAAAAATTGTTTATTTAATTTTAGGCCTGGAATAGGTAGTTAGAAGTTAAGGAGCCCAGATTTATTTGCATGGATGACTAAGACTACAATAATTGTTAGCTGAGACCATGTGTTCTGGAATAGGAACGTGAATTTGGTCTTTGTGCCATAATGGGTTTCTTTCTGTCATACATACTGTAGAAGAGGAAAAATTCAAGTTTAGAGGTCAGAAGAGTAGTCAAGGCTGGTACCAAAGATTTATGGAGGCATATGTAGATTAATTGATTTATAAAAGAGTCATAAAGGAAAGGATATTGTAAAGCTTAGTAACACTGTATCTTTTTAACAGTAGCTTGCCTAAGGCACCTGATTGGTCTTATCACCACATGGCAGTGGCTTACCGGCAAAGATTCGGCATGTCTTACTCTGATGGTGGCTCCATGGTGGCTCTTTGACTCTGCCTCCTTTCTCCCAGCATGCCATTTAGTTTTCCCCGCCTAGCTCTATTCCCCTATAGCTCTGCTATAGGCCCCAAACAGTTCTTTTATTAACCAGTGAAAACAACACATAGACAGAAGGACCTCCTAAACTATTTCCCCTTTTCTGTTTAAACAAAAAGGAAGGCTTTAACATAGTAAAATTACATATAATAAAACAGGTATCAAGCAAGAACTACAGTTACAATAAGTAGATATAATCTTTTATTATAACTTAGGAAAACTATAACTATAAATTCTTTAACTCCATAAGGATATAATATTACCTAAATAAACAGGAAGCGCATTGCAAGCAACTTCCAAAACTCTAAAATTGACAGAGACATCTTACTGCCTGTACAGTCACCCAAAGTTTTTCTGTACCATTGGGGCATCCATCTTCAGC
Organism: Chionomys nivalis; assembly: GCF_950005125.1. Taxonomy (NCBI): domain Eukaryota; kingdom Metazoa; phylum Chordata; class Mammalia; order Rodentia; family Cricetidae; genus Chionomys; species Chionomys nivalis. The sequence goes on from NC_080104.1 coordinate 6,236,410, forward strand.
CTGCAGGCTGATAGTGTCCAGCAGACTTTTCCATGAAGCAGGAAATTTTAAAGTCAGTTTCACCTATATTGGCAGTTTGTCAGTCACTTTTTTCTATGTCCTGCAGAACAGACTCTTTTATGAAGCAGGAACCCCAAAGGATCATCTCACCTTTAGGCAAGTTCAGCAGTCATTTCTCTGTGGATTCTGCATGTCCAGTGAAGCAGTCCAGGCAAGAGCAGTTTCTTGCCCAAGTGGCTAACCAACTCCATAAGGAGCCTGTTTAATGCCCAACCTCCTCTTGAAGTAGATTGGTGCTACCAAGAACACATGTGTCTCACTGTCATGAAAATTCCTAAATTTTAAAAACATTTTAAATGCCATATTCTGAAGGTCTCTTAAAGATTTGAAGAATACCTATCTAAGTGAAATATATCTCTATACATCTAGAAAATCTAACATGACTACAAGTTTGATGATTAACTATTAACATGTATTTCTTAATTATACATTACATTTTTAAATGAGCTGCACAAACACAATACCATTATCAAGATCAGAAATACATATACATAAAACAAAATTGACCTTAAATTTGTATCAATAAATCAAGATCCACACCCATGCAAATCTCTATAGTATATTCCCCTTTAAATGTAAAAGAACATTTATAAACAATATTTGGGAATATGGGAGCAGTTCGACCTTTATTGAGGTTCTTGAGGCCCAGGTAGGCCTAGTATTTATGTAGCTGAGGATGACCTTAACTTCTCCCAGTCCTGGAATTATAGGTATATTCTATGAAGCCTGAATTATATAATGTTTGTGATCAAATACAGGCCTTTGCACAGGCTAGGCAAGTACTGTAATCATCAGAGCTCCACCCCCAGGAATAATCATCAGAGCTCCACCCCCAGGAATAATGCTGCCTTTTGTTTGGGTTTTACATTCGTGGAGATGTTAAAAGTATGGATTCAATTTGGTTATAACAGGTTTACTGAATTTTTTCCTGTATGAGTTTTTTTAGGTAAAATTTGTGTGTTTCTAAGGATTTGTTGATTCATATTTGCTATCTAGCTTGTTACTAGTTATTATTTTCTCTTGAAGTCCATGTTAAATTTGTAAGATTGGCAGTAATGCTTTTTTTCACTGATGATTCTAGTTCATTGCCCCCGCCTCCCCTTTTATAAACCAGTTTTAGGGATTGCCAATTTTATTCATCCTTTTGAAGAACCAGCTTTGGATTTTGTTTATTCTTTCTGTTGATCTTCTTTAATTTCTTAATTTTTCATTTTTTCTTTCCTTTGGAATTAACTTAAACTAGCTCTTCTTTTAGTCTTTAAAGCTAAGCTTTTGATTTGAAATTTGTTTATTGCAAGTGAACAATGTCTTTTTTTATTGATTTTTTATTGAACTCTACATTTTTCTCTGCTCCTCTCCCTTCTCCCCCTTCAACGCTCCCTCAAGGTCCCCATGCTCCCAATTTACTCAGGAGATCTTGTCTTTTTCTACTTCCCATGTAGATTAGATCTATGTAAGTCTGTCTCTCTTAGTGTCCTCATTGTTGTCTTAAGTTCTCTGGGATTGTGGTTTGTAAGCTGTTTTGTTGTTGTTGTTGTTTTATGTTTAAAAATCACCTATGAGTGAGTACTTGTGATAATTGTCTTTCTGTGTCTGAGTTACTTCACTCAAAATAATGTTTTCTAGGGCCATCCATTTTCCTGCAAAATTCAAGATGCCATTATTTTTTTCTGCTGTGTAGTACTCCATTGTATAAATGTACCACATTTCCTTGTCCATTCTTCTGTCAAGGGGCATTAGGTTGTTTCCAGGTTCTGGCTATGACAAACAATGCTGCTATGAGCATAGTTGAGCACATGTCCTTGTGGCACGATTGGTCATCCTTTGGATATATACCCAAAAGTGGCATTGCTGGCTCATGAGGAAGGTTGTTTCCTGATTTTCTGAGAAATTGCCACACTGACATCCAAAGGGGCTGTACCAGCTTGTATTCCCACCGTCAATGCAGAAGTGTTCCCTTTTCCCCACAACCTCTCCAGCATAAGTTGTCATCAGTGTTTTTGATCTTGGCCATTCTTACAGGTGTAAGATGGAATCTCAGAGTTGTTTTGATTTGCGTTTCTCTGATGACTAAGGATGTTGAACATTTTCTTAAGTGTCTTTTAACCATTTTAGATTCCTCTGTTGAGAGATCTCTGTTTAGGTCTGTTTTCCATTTTCTTTTAATTGGATCATTTGTTCTTTTGATGACCAATTTTTTTTTGAGTTCTTTATATATTTCCACACATTTATCTAGTTTCTAATTTTCCTTCCGTTATTGAAGATAGCTTATTTCTTTGTACCCAGAACAGATGCTATGTATGAGTTCAGCCTTTCTATGTTACTGAGACATAATTTGTAGTAAACATATGGTCTTTCTTAGAATAGTCTTTCTTGGAGAATTTTCTGTGCATGCCTGAGGTGAATGTATGGTTTTGTGTTGCATTTCGGCTCTCATGTATTTCACTCTATATTCACATATGTGTACATATATAAGTGAGTTCTTGTTGAATTGTGTAATTACTAGTTTGTTTTCTTACTTATCTTCTTTCTAGTTGTTCTTATGCTATTTCATTATACCTTTTTCTCCTTAATTTCCTCTGTATCTTTTATTTCTAACTAGTTTTTTGAGTGAATTATTTTGATAACTATTCATTTCCTTTTGTATATTTAAAATTGTCTGGTTTTGGTTAACAAGAACATTACTATTAACATACTAAATTTGTAACATTCTAGTTGAAACTGATCCAGATGCAACTGCCATAATGAACAGATCTGTGCTCCGTCTTCCTTTTTCCTTTGCTGTTGTCATAAAGTATGTCTGCTGGCAGAGGCCACTCATTTCTTCCCAGACGCTTGACTCTAAGTAATCACACAGAACTCTATTATTTGCAATACTGTTTGACCAGTAGCTTTAAATGTATTGCCAGTTGTATATGATTATTACCATTGTGCATGGAAGCTCTCCTGTGTTGGGCTTGTTAACTGAGGGGCACAGGTCCCTGAAGGTATCCATGTGCAGATTGACTTTGTCAACCTGGATCAGACTTTGGGGAGTCTCTTGTCAGAGGGTTCATTGTCAGCCTATTTAAAACACAGTACAATTTGGAAAAGGTTTACAGGCTACAATCATTCCAATTCTAGGTGCATAATAAAGCTTGAGGTGTGGCTACATAGAAATTCTTTTCAAGGTGCATGTGACTATAAGGGTAGGTTCTATAGCTAAGAAGCGTAGAATGTAGAATGCTCTTTGACTGATATAGCACAGATGTCAGCAGGCCATAAAGTGCATGTGACTTCTTCCCTAGATCCAGATGGGTAATGTTCTAGGGAGTGAAGAGTCTGCAGTAATCATTCTGGGGAGTTTGGGTGATATCTGTCTCTTTAGCAAAAGGTGGGTGAGGTCTTCCTCCATAGATAACAAAAAGGTCACCAGGTTGCTAACAAAATCCACTCTCAACTTTCTGGATGGAATGCAGGTATTTGATTTTTATCTCTTCCATCATTGAGATACCCCTGTGTGATTAACATTCCTGGTTCTCTTAGTGCCTCTCAGTGAGTAAAAGCCCTCTGTACCCTCATAGGAAGGAAGAGGAGGCTCACAAGGTTCATGAAACCCTCTTGAGGACTTTCTGCCCCTTAAGATTATATAAAAAGTAAAACAATTGGATGTGGTGGGACTCTTAAGAGGTGTTGTTGCCTGTCAGTTGCTCTGGAGACTTCCTGGTAATTAATTGGGTTGCCTTTAAATTGCCTATGATTCTGTAAGCAACCCCAGAAAATTCATCAGTTTTACTAATTTGGATACAATCCATTCTTTGGTTTCCCAGTGCCTTCTCTCATGTAGGAGGAATAGTTATTTAATTATATTTCCTTTGAAGAATACATACAGAATGTGGTAATCAAGAAATACATGTAGGAGTATGACAATGGACGCCTCTTATATATTAAATGACTGTGGGACTGGGCAGAGATATGTAGGAGAAAATGCACCTGAAGTCAGAACAGTGAATTTTAAAGTACTGTGAATAGCCAGTGGCTGGCCTACACTCCAGAACTCCTTTAAGTGGTTCTTGCTTGTAGAGACCCTGGTGCTTGATCACTGTCTAATCTGAGGTAATATCCTTACCAATCACAACTGCTAAATTTCTACAGTATAAGTGGTTGCTCATGTGCAGTGAAACAGACACTGTTCCCTGAAACCCCTCTGGAGTGACTATCTCCAGATCCTTTACCAACCCACCTGCATTGGTGTCTTGTTGGAGGATACCCTGGTAATGGCCACAGAGGTGTGTCTCTGTGTGAGTATGTGTATGTGTGTGTAACAAGCTTCTTGTGTATGCACTAAGCAGGCGTTATACTGAACCTTATCCTCAGACTTGTATATTTATTATGAGCAATTGGCTCTTGTAATTATGGACATCAGAAAGTCCCCAAATCTGCATTTTAGCCGATTTGGGGCCCAAAAGAGCTAGTATGAAAATTAAAAATCAGGAAATGTGATGGTCTGTGTTCCGGCTAGTAAAATGGCCAGCTTGAGACACAAAAGCCAGTGCTTAGTTTTACTATGTAGGCAGGAAAGGACTGAGAAGGACTGATGTCCTGATCTACAGGTGTCAGTCAGGTAAGAGTTTCCTGTTAGCTCTTCTGTTCTGTTCTTTTGTTAACCCATGACCTAGTTAAGTTGACAGATAAAATTAGCTATAATGAGTTTTTTTTTATTCCCTCATTGTATTTAAATATGTAACCCCACTGTTTCCTGGTTTCATGTTTTCTGGTGATAGGTTGTGGATAATCTTACTAAGACACAATAGATTACTTGATTTCAGGGTGTTTTTGTTTGTTTGTTTGTTTGTTTGTTTTTATCTTTAAGCTACAACATGCTTGGTTATGTGTTTCTTTGCAAGTCTGTGACTTTATCTGACCTGGAGTTTCTTGAGCTTTTAGGATTTGTAGATTCAGGTCCTCTATCAGATTGAGGAAGACCTTTTTATTTATTTATTTATTTATTTATTTATTTATTTATTTATTTTTATTTTTTAAAGATTTATCTATCTATCTATCTATCTATCTATCTATCTATCTATCTATCTATTTATTTATTATGTGTACAGCATTCCTTCCATGTGTGCCCGCATTTCCAGAAGGGGGCGCCAGGTCTCATTATAGATGGCTGTGAGCCACCATGTGGTTGCTGGGAATTGAACTCAGGACCTCTGGAAGAACAGTCAGTGCTCTTAACCACTGAGCCATCTCTCTAGCCCCCTTTTTATTTTATTTTTTTGATTTTTTGAGACTGTGTTTCTCGGTAGCTTTGGAGGCTGTCCTGGCACTGGCACTAGCTCTTGTAGACCAGACTGACCCCGAACTCAAAGAGATCTGCCTCCCTCTGCCTTCTGAGTGCTGTTACTAAAGTGTTATTAAAGGTGTGCACCACACACTGCCTGGAAGAACACTCTTTATTTTATCAATAATTCATTTTGTGCCTTTTTTTCTTGTTGTTCTCTTACATGTTTGTTGTTTGCTTGGTGATGTCCCACAGCCCCCTTAATCTGTGCTCACATTTGGTTACTATATCCTCTTTCTGTTGCTTAGACTTCTTATCTCTTGTTATCTTTCTTTCAGTCTACTAATTCTTTTTCTACTTCATGAGATATTCTCTTAAGCTCCTAGAGTGAACTTTTCATCTGTTATGGGTGTTGAAATCCTCTGTAATACGAGTCCCTTGTCTAGACTTCCTTAGGGATATTCCTCTCAGTGTTTTTTTTTGTTGTTGTTGTTTTGTTTTGTTTTTGTTGTTGTTGTTGTTGTTGTTTTTTAATTTCAGTGGACTAGTATACTTTTTGTTTCTTCTCACAAGTGGTAGTAGCTGTCCTGGAACTCACTATATAGACCAGTTGGCTTTGACTCACAGAGATCTGCCTGCCTCTGCTTCCACAGTGCTGGGATTAAGTGTGTGCACAACCAAGCCTGGCCTCATAGTGTCTTTTTCAAGATTTGCTTTTTTTCTTATTGATTTTTCTTAAATCATTAATTTCAAAGTCAGGTGATATTGGATTCCCCTATGTATGCTGTGATTATGTTTTATTGCCATTGGTTAATAAAGAAGCTGCTTTGGGCCTATAGCAGGACAGAATAGAGCAAGGCGGGAATTCCAAGTAGAGATAAAGGAGAAAAGTAGACAGAGTTGAGGATATGTCATATAGCCACCAGCCAGAACCTTACCTTTAAACCATGAGCCTCATAGTAAAATATAAAATAATAGAAATGGGTTAATTTAAGATATAAGAGCTAGCTAGAAATATGCTTAAGCTATTGGCCAAATAGTCTTGCAATTAATATAGTTTCAGTGTGATTATTTTTAGTCTGGATAGCCAGGAAATGAACAAGCAGTCTCTGCCTTCAGACTGTATTTCTTATGTATGGACAATAAATTCTCTTAGCTAATGTTCATTTAGTATTTCGATGAAGTATTTACCTTAAATGCAAAAAGTGAAAGAAAATGCAAGGAAGGGAATAATTTTCTTCTACTCTTTACGGAATGCCTCTGGGTAGAGGAAATCACATGAGACTTACTCTGTGACTAGAGGTAAGGATCATTTCAGGGTGAAATCGTAGAGTTACCTAAAGTTTCCTCTGCTCACATATCTTTGTGTGGGTATACACATTGTCTTGTGAATTCTCCTTTGTACTCTTGAGAGAAATTCTCAGCTTAAACTTCTGAGGATTTAAGTATTGTAGTATGTCTTTGTATAGTAATACTTTGTTCCATGCATATATAGCTGTGCTTGCCATGTTTTTTAAGATGACCACTCCTTTTCAAAATTGAGTCTTAGGTAAAACAGAAATGAGCTCCTACATAAATTAGAATCAACACAATAGTTTGAACCAGAGACCAAGAAATATGGTCTAAGGCTCTCTTTTCTGTGTGTGAGAGGGTGTTGGAGGGTGTGTCTCGGGCCTATAAAATTAGCACACAGCCTTTGTAGTATTAGAGTTTCTTTTTCTTGCTTCAATGTTGCATAATTATTTAATTTTTACTCTTCTGTACTTTTACAAGTTTGATTTGTTAGTTCCTGTTGCTAATGCTTTTTGGATATTTATGTGGACAGAGAGAACTTGGTACTCCTTGGCCATTTTCTGACTTTATTCCTCCCCATTTTCATTTGTATTTCTGAAGATGTTAAACATTTTTTCATGTGTTATTACTTGTATATTTTCCACAGATATTTGTCTATTTAAATCTGTTATCAAGTTTTAATTGGATTGTCTTCCCATTGTTGAATTTTAAAAATTTTTATATAGTCTATATATAATTTTCTTATTTTATCCATGGTTTAAAAACACTTTCCCTGGCTAAGATTAAAAGCACTGATGACAGTTTGTGTTGGAGAGGATGTGGAGTAAGGGGAAAACTCCTTCACAGCTCATAGGAGTGAAAACTTGTACAGCCACTTGGAAATTGGTATGGCGGTTTCCCAGAAATTTGGGAATCAATCTACCTAAAGACCCAGCTATATCTCTTCTGGGCATATACCCAAAGGATGCTCAACCATACCACAAAGACATTAGCTCAGCTGTGTTCATAGTAGCATTGTTCATAATAGCCAGAACCTGGAAACAGCCTAGATGCCCCTCAACTGAAGAATGGATAAAATAATGTGGTATATCTACACAATGGAGTATTACTCAGGTATACAAAACAGTAACATCATGAAATTTGCAGGCAAGTGGATGGAACTATGAAGCATGTTTAATAAAAATTCAGAGAAATTAGGGTTCAACCTGAAGGTCTGAAAAACAAAACAGCCAGCCACTGGCTTTTACTTATACCTCAGTCTAAAATGGTAATCCTGCCTCCAGGGATCTCAGAATTAGACACAGAGAGAGAGAGAGAGAGAGAGAGAGAGAGAGAGAGAGAGAGAGAGAGAGAGAGAGAGAGAGAGAGAGAGAGAGCTGTCTCCTCCAGTTTTAGAATCCTTTCTAGTTCTGGGATTAAAGGCGTGCCCTGCTGGGATTGAAGGCATGCACCACCCAGTTTCTATGGCAACTAGTGTGAATATTGGGATTAAAGGTGTGTATTACCACTGCCTGGTCTGTATGGGGTTATTTTACTCTCTCATCTTCAGGCAAGCTTTGTTTATTAAAATACAAATGAAATGCCATTACAGAACTAGAAAAAAAATCATTCTGAGTGAGGTAACCCAGACCCAGAAAGACAAACATGGTACATACTCATAAGTGAATATTATAGAATTTATAAAGTATAGAATAACCAAACCACAATCCACAACCCCAGAGAGGCTAGGTAACTAGAAGGGATTTCCCTTGGAAGAGGAAATAAAAGAGATATTCTGGGTAAACTGGGGGACGGGATGGGAGGATGGGAACTTGAGCAGGACTGGGTCCTGGAGGCAGGTTGGGGTGGGACCGAGAGGGAAGAATGGTGGAAGAGAGGTCTTGATGGGGGCAGGGCATTTGGTGGTAGGGAGAAACCTAGTGCCAGGGAAACAACCAGTAATCCATAATGATGACTCCAGCTAAGACTCCTAGCAAAAGTGGAGAGGGTGCCTAAACTATCTACTGTAATCAGATTGGTGACTACCCTAATTGTCATCAGAGAGCCTTTATCTAGTAACTGATGGAAGCAGATGCAGAGATCCAAAGCCAAGCACTGGGTTAAGCTCTGGGAGTCCTGAAGAAAGGGAAGAAGGATTGTAAGAGCCTGGGGTGTCAAGGTTTCAAGGGTTCTGGGGAACCCATAGAGACAGCTGACCTGAGCTCATGGGAGCACATAGACTCTGGACCAACAGTTGGGGAGCCTGCATAGGACTTAGGCCCTCTGCATGTGTGTGACGGTTGTGTAAGTTGGCCTGTTTGTAAGGCTCTTAGTGAAATCAGGTCCAGTTTTTGAGCTTAGCTGGCTTTTGAGAACTTAACTCCCCATGCTAGATTTCATTGCCTACCCTTGATGGAGGGATTGGAGTACCATCCTGCCTCAGCTTGATGTGTCATGCTTTGTGCAAGCCCATGGGAGGCCTGCACTTTACTGAATGGTGATGGAGGAAGAGAGGATGGGGGCAGGGGTAGATGGGAAGTGGAAGGAAAGTGTGGGAGAGAATGGGAAGAGAAGAGGGAGAAGAAACTTGTCGGTATATAAAATAAATGAAAAAAGTTAAATAAAACTAAATTGCTAGAATAATAAAAAGTTATATATTAAAAATTATTTTAATAAATCAAAATGTTTATAGTGGTATGACCTTTAAAAATAAATAAAATACTTTCCCGTTTTGTGGGCTATCCTGACCTTTTCTCATTTTTAAAGTAATGTGTTATGCCGTCCTTTCAAAAACTCAAAATTTGAAGTTTTGGTGATAATACATTTGTTACTTGTGATTTTTGTTGTACTGTTCATCCAGGTCCAGCCTTGATGGATTCAGTATTCAGTATTCATTGAGTTGCCCTCCTGATACTATCCTAGTCTCTGTATTTCTTTTGTATCTCTGTCTATCTTGCCTAACATTTCTAATCCACATGCCTCTACCCTAGATTGTACAAATCCGTTGAGGCTGGACCCTGACAGAATGATCACATTTAAGGGCGAAGCAGAGAAAAATGGGCAAGACAAGAACACTGAGCTATCAGAAAAGAGCCAGGAGCAGACCTTTTGGTATAGACAGTTTAGAGTTGGGATAGGCTGCAGAGACTGTTGTTATGAGCATTAGCAATAGAAGCATAAAACAATTGCTTGTCAAAATGGTTAGAAATGGCTCTTGCTTTAGAACTGGGAGGTGGTATAGGTAGCTAGAGATAAGCTCATAGCTACTAGTTCTGTATTTACTATTGACTTTTTAAGTACTGGTTATAGGATTCATTGACTTGTATGGTATTATGGTTAGGTTTCTGTAGTGATGAGGCGAGCAGGCCTGCTTTTCGTCCTGCTTGGCTCCAGGCCGCCAGGCTAGCTTATGCCCTGAAATAATAACACGGAAACTGTATTCTTTTAAACACTGCCTGGCCCATTAGTTCTAACCTCTTACCAGCTAATTCTCACATCTTGATTAACCCATTTCTTTTTTATTATTATTATTATTATTATTTTTTATCTTTTTTTTATTTTTTATTTCCGCTTCCTCCCTGCCTCCCATTTCCCTCCTCCTCTCCCACTCCTCTCCCCTAACCCCACTCCTCTTCCGCTCTCCCCACTCCTCTCCCCCTCCTCCCACTTCATTCCCCCTCCCTCTCGAGTCTGAAGAGCAGTCTGGATTCCCTGCCCTGTGGGAAGACCAAGGCCCTCCCCCCTCCATCCAGGTCCAGGAAGATGAGCATCCAAACAGGCTAGGCTCCCACAAAGCTAGTTCCTGAAGTAGAATCGAAACCTAGTGCCATTGTCCTTGGCTTCTCATCAGCCTTCATTGTCCGCCATGTTCAGAGAGTCCGGTTTTATCCCATGCTTATTCAGTCCCAGTCCAGCTGGCCTTGGTGAGCTCCCAATAGATCAGCCCCACTGTCTCAGTGGGTGGGTGCACCCCTCGCGGTCCTGACTTCCTTGCTCATGTTCTCCCTCCTTCTGCTCCTCATTTGGACCTTGGGAGCTCAGTCCGGTGCTCCAATGTGGGTCTCTGTCACTATCTCCAACCATCGCCAGATGAAGGTTCTCAGGTGATAATGCAAGATATTCATCAGTATGGCTATAGTCATCCGCCTGGATATGGGAAGTAGACAAGATTGCTGGGCAAAAACTGGGAACGTGGGGGCGGGGGGAATAGGGGTAAGGGGAAATGGGGTGAGAAAAGTGAGAAGGGGAGGACGGGAGGAGCTTGGGGGAATGGGATGGTTGGGATAAAGGAAGGGTGAATATGGGAGCAGTGAAGTATATATCCTAATTAAGGGAGCCATCTTAGGATTGGCAAGAGACTTGACTCTAGAGGGGCTTCGCAGGTGTCCAGGGAGATGTCCCCAGCTAGTACCTTAGGCAACTGAGGAGAGGGAACCTGAAATGACCCTATGTTATAACCCATTTCTAATAATCTATGTAGCACCATGAGGTGGTGGCTTACCGGAAAGGATTCTAGCCTACATCCATCTCGAGTTGGAGAATCATGGCAACTGCCTGACCCTGCTTCTTTCTCCCAGCATTCTGTTCTATCTACTCCACCTTTCTAAATCCTGCCCTATCAAAAAGCCAAGGCAGTTTCTTTATTACCCAATGAAAGTAACACAGAGACAGATGACCCTCCTCCATCAGGTTTCTCTTAATTGAATTTTGTTTTTCATTCTTTAATGTATTTTCTTTGTTGTCATATATTTGGGATACTTAGTTTTTTGTTTTTCTCTAGTGATATCTCTGCTCTCTGGTTAGGTCTATAGATTTTTGTAAATGTGGTCATTGTACTTTCAGTACATAACTGTTAGGATTATGGGTTATCCTTTATGGTAAATTGGATCGAACTGATTTTCAGTAATTTGAAGACCTAAAATGTTAAGGATCTAAGTTGTACTTTGTTGCTTTTGTATAAAAAGATACATAAAATAGAGCTGGGGCAATCAGTCATGGTCATAAAAAGCAAGCAAACAAACAAACAAAAACAAAACAAGGAGTATGTTCCATGGTGTCTCAACAGTTAAGCATGCTTGCTGTCCTTGTAGAGGATGCCGGCTCAGTTCCCAGCACCATGTGCTCACAGCTGCCTGACTCCAACTTCAGGGGATCCAGTACCTTCTTTTAGCCTCCTTGGGCACTACACATACATGGTACATTTACATATGTGCAAGCAAAACACTCGTATACACGAAACAATGGTAAATGTTGAGGAAAATCAAACAGGGAATTGATATGTAGAGACCAAAGTGAAGCCCATTTCCAGAGAAGTCCTCAAAAGATGGGATGGTGTAAGTTCGGTAGCTGTTGTAGTTCCTGATGTCCAGTCCTCTGTAAAGAGCATTTGTAATTCCTGTCTATAAGTTTTGTTAGTGCGTTTTACAAATTCTTTTTTAAAAAGGTTTCATTAAGTATATTTGTTTTGTGATAATTTCATACATGTGTTTAATCCCTTCTAGTTACTCTTACCACCTACCTGTGACCTCTTGTTTTTCTCCTACACCTGTTAATCCCCTCTCCTCTTTACAAAGGATTCCCACATTTATGGCTTATTTGAACTGGGAACCCATTGGAGTCTGATAAACTCACCAGTTAGGTACACAACTAAAGACGGGGACTGTTGAAATTTGTTAGTATCTATCGAATAGTTAGAAAGGAGGTAGATCTGTGTGTGCTCACTTCTAATTCATGCTGGACTGTTAACAGCAGATACTGTAAGATGATAATGTTGATAGTTTTGCCCAAAAAGACAGCATATGCAGCCATCTTGCTATCTTCTGGCTCATAATATTCTTTCCACCTCCTCTTCTTCATTTGCCGAAGGAGGTTTTCCAAAAGATTGAGGCTGAGAGTATAAATGGGTATAAATGGATATTTTTAAAAGGCAATTTAGTGCTATTTCAATTTAGCCAAATAATGTAGTAAATTCCACTAGAATATATGATCTCTACACTGATGTTATATAGCAATGCACTGAGTGAACTCTGGGCGTGAATGTTCACATCTGTTATTTTAAAAACAAAGTGTTTGGTGAAAAAAAATTTCTTAACTGAAAAATGTGGACTTGTTCATTACATTAAATGGGAAATTCAACACAGATTAACAGCTAAATATATTAATTATATATAGAGTGAGTGAAAAAGTAAGAGTATAGAGTTAAGAAAAATTCAATATGGTGTTAATTAGCTATATGTTTGTGGGGTAGTATATATTTGGTGAAGAACAAGTGAGAAGTAGAAGATATTGGATATATTCTAGTTCTTAGGTTCAGAGATGTGCTTGTCATTTTAGTTTAATACTCAACACTTGGATTTCATAATATAAGTTTAAAATCTTTGAGAAATGTATTTATGAAAATACTTTACATAGAAATAAAAATCTTAAGACAAAATTCTTAGCACTTCTAAAATGGAAATAACCACTAGTCTTGAAGTCCAGCGTTCTGTCCAGACATGTCTCTCTTTTTTCCATGTCACTTTCTAACTCAGAATCTCAGTGCTCTTTGACAATCTGATCCTTACATAAACTAGTAGTGCTAGGGATATTATAATAGAGTTTTATCTAAGTATTCCTAATGGAATGAATAAGAAAATAAAGACAGTCTTTCCCTCTCTTGTCTTGCTTATGCTAGTAAGACAGTAATATGTCAAGATTGGTTGGTTGCATGGTTTTTGTGCCTAGGCACTTCATCTGGATTTCTGGATCCAGATTGGCCTCCCTTGTTTGTGTTTCCCTTCAGTTTGTTCTTATTGATGCTTGATTCATCTTTCTAAAACGTGTCTTTGGTCATTGTATACATTTCCCCAGAAACTTTTAATGATTCCTTAGTATAGAATATTGAAGTAGATCTTAGAATTCGGTATCATGCTTTTATAATTTGATTTTCAACATAGGCCAATGCTCAACTATTCATTCTTCTGGTTTTTTTTCTGGCTTCTTAGTGCTGGAGAGGTGGTATGCTGGGATGTCTCTGTTTTGAGTTCTTGGGTGTTTGGAACACTCAATGATTCTCAAGTGGGCTGTTTTACAGCTGAGGGACATCTGGCAGTATATGGAAACATTTTTGATTGTCATACATGGTAAGTGTTATTGACATCTGCTAGATAGAAGTCAGAGCTATTGCTAAAGTTTCTACGTGTAACTTATAGGACAAGCCACAGAAATCATTACTAGCAAATGTGCCTCCTAAGATGAGAAGCTCTACTTGCTTAAGAGAAACTCCTCTCTCTCTCTCTCTCTCTCTCTCTCTCTCTCTCTCTCTCTCTCTCTCTCTCTCTCTCACACACACACACACACACACACACACTTGTTCAAGGATGTTTGTTTAAACACTGTAACAGTGAAAAATGAGAGCCTGTAGGGGAATGAATAAATAAAATATAGCGATATGTGGCCCAGTACTTTATAATTAAGATGAAGTAGATTGATGTACCAGTAGATCTTAAAACTACTATTGAATTAAAAGTATTACTTTTAGTGTGATACCATTTATGATCATTGAAAATATAAAACACATTGTTGTATGTGTAAATAAAAAATGAGAAATGAACTTACCTACCAGTTAGGGGAGTGGTTAGTATTGAGGTGATCCTAAGAGTAGTGGTTCTCATCCTTCCTAATGCTGCTGCGACCCTTTATTACAGTTCCTCATGTTTTGCTGACTCCCACATAAAATTGTTTTTATTGTTATTTCTTCACTGGAATTTTGCTACTGTTATGAATGGTAATGTAAATATCTTTGTTTTCTGATGGCTTTAGGTGATCCATAGGTTGGAAACCACTGTCCTAGAGGTTGTTAACAGGCTTCAGTTTTGCCCCTGTTTATTCTTTTATAATGTACAGAGATGAACAGATAGTCTTTTGTATTTATTTAAATTAGAAGACATAATATGAATTGTGCTTAGTAAAAATTTTTATTGATGAAAACATGGGTATTAGAATGGTATTATGTGCATTTAAAAATAGTCTTAAATTTTTCAACCTGAAAACGCTCATTAGTAAATTTGATACCAGAGTTAGTATAGCATATTTATATTTTCCCATTTCTTCCTGTATAGGAATTGTCCTGCTTTCTTTGAACAGATGAGTCTTTCTCTTATTGATGTAGCTTTTATAAATGAGTTGTGAGTGAACCACACTGAGTCACATGAGCCATTAGATTTGTGTTTATTCACAGAGATGAGAACCTGTATACAGAATTGCTAAACTACATCGTTTATCTGATTTTTGTGTAGTGAAATATTGAAAGCATGGTTTCTACAGTGGACTGTGAAATATTTCTTTTACTTAGATATTTTTTATATTAATTTTTGTTGTAAATATTTTGATTATAATAGTTCAATCAGTAACCATCCAGGAAGTTAAATTCAGTCTCCCTAGGACTCTAGAAACTTTATTTGTAAACTATGCCTAGAGCTCTTGTTGACTAGCATTTTTTTAATGAGCTTCACTTGACTATAGCAAATTTACAAATGTTATTGAGTAGTGAAATTGAGTTCAGTGCCATCTCTTAGAACACAAGGATTAATTTTAACATAAAATAAAACATTGACAGTAAAATGAAGTGGAAATGGTATATAACCTTACCTTTTCTTTTTTCTTTTATTTTTTAAAACAATCTTTTTTAAAAAAATTCACACTTTTTCTTAAAGTGACATAAAAATAACTATTTCAAATGTAGTCTAATTAAAAGTTATAATAACTATTCTTTATTTCTTTGAATTTAAATTATATCAAATTAAGTAACAGATTTAAATTGCATTTATAATTATATGGCAGTTTATACTTTTTAAATAAAAAGCATTTACCAAAAATTATCCTAAGTTTAGGAAGCCTAATTTAAATTGAAAAACTTTAAATAACCTTTAGTTAATGATTTTTATTTATACTTGTTAGGAGGAACTTAAAACCAAAAATAATAACCTATATATCTTTACATATAAATGTCAATCTAATCAAAGGATGACTGAAAATTAATGACTTTATTTACAAAAAGGTCTTAGGATTTTATATCTAATTTTTTGTTAAAAGATTTCATATAAATTATAAGAATGACTTAATTGTAAAATTCATAATGATATTTAAATTCAGAATATTTAATTTATTATAATTTCAGTTCAGATATATAATTAGGAATAGTTATGATTTTAACTATATAGAATTTAAAATAAGTTACATAACCTTTTAAGATAATTTTTATAATTAGGTGAGAACAAGGCATGAACTATTTCCACTTGATTTTCTTGCTAATATTTACAGCTTAACACTAGTGTTAGTTCTTAATTGCTTAGAAAAGAGAAGATAAAGTTAGCAGATATTCTGTAAATAATATATAGTAAATTTTAAGAATTAACCATTGAAAAATAAACCTTTCTTGGAATGTTTGAGAAGAACCTAAGCTGGTGGTGGTTCAGCCCTGAAATTCTGGGTACTTGGGTGGGGGAAGCACGAGGTTCAGAAGTTGAAGGCTAGCCTGGCCAATTAAATAAAAATTTTTAAAAACTAAAATAAAAAAGAAAGAAAATAAGAGAAAAATAAAAACAGACTGGGGATATAGCTCAGTTCTAGAATGCTTTGCCCAGCATGTGTGAGGCTCATGGTACATTCTCTCCCATGATCCCCAAGCTCCCAATTTACTCAGGAGATCTTGCCTTTTTCTACTTTCCTTGTAGACTAGATGGATACAGTTTTAATGTTTGATTTGTACAGTATGTGTTAGGTGATCGTATACACATTTGTATGAGAAAACAGAAACATACATATGCTGTAGTGTGTGTGATGGCCAGAAGACAAAGTTGGGTCCAGGGCCTCATGAGAGGCATGGCCTGTCATTGGTTTTCCCGTCTGCTGACTGCATGAGCAGACTTCTGGAGGTTTTCCTGCCTTTACCTTCCATCTTCCTGTTGGTGTGCTGGGATCACAGATACGCGTTCTGCTTGTTTGGCTCTTAAGTGATTCTAGGGATTTGAATTCAAGTCTTCGTGCTTTAATGGTCAGAAGTTTTTTTTCATGAACTATCTTCCCAACATCATATAATGTTTTACTTTATAAAGTTGCATGCTAAAATTAACTTTGATTTAATAAAATAGCATAGTTTTTGTAGTAGGGACAAGATATTCCCACCGTGAGAGGAAACCTTTAACTCTTGAAATTTTGTCTTTAATAACTTTCATTACTAAGTCCACTTGACCCTGTTATTTTTCCTCTAGAGCACATTCAGGAAAGAAAATGCCAGCCTGTGTGTTTGGTAGAGCAATTGTAACAAATATAATCTGGAAACTGATAGTTACCCATATATTTTATAGATCACTTCTTGTCTTCTTTTCCCTCTCAGACCATTCATATATATCTTTAATTAGTCTGGAAAAATTTATACCATTGTCTATTTGAATATTCTATATGCTTTCTTTTCTCTCTTGTATTCTTTAGTAATAATGAACTAATTATATTTCATTTAATTTAAAACATTTTTTAATTTTATGGGTGTTTTGCCTGCATATTTGTATTGTTACCACTTGCATTCATGCATGGTACCCACAGATGTCAGAAGAGGATATTGGAATCAGCCTTTGATTATTCACTTCTGGACTTTGGTTGTTTAATTATTATTTGGTTGTTGTTATTCTTTTTCTTTGAAAGGGGTGTGACTTAGTTTTTAAGGTCACTGTTTTAGTTTATTAGGTCATAGATAAGAAAAAGCACATTGTGTTCTGGTGGAAGTGAGGTCTGTTGAAAACTGAGAACCGGATTTCAGACTGAAGAATAATTGGTATTTAGAAGGAAACATTTAAAATGATACAGAAAATATCTTGTTTAGGTAGAAGTTCTGCCTCAGCCACCCTCTTCCCTCTCTAAACCCTGCCCCTCAGAACGCCTACCAAGAGGTTGGCTCCTCCCCCTGAGATGTTCAAGACCATGCCTACAGAGTATTTAAGACCCAGACCCTGGACCTGCCATGGAATTTCTTTCCCCACCCCTGCCAGATCACCTTGGTGTTGCTTTGTTCTGTTTATTAAAACCTGGTCTTATTAATTCAACTGGATTTGGCTTATTGCATTGGTGGAGAAGTAGAGAACTCCCGCACCACCAACTGGGGTTCAAAAAATACTTATCAACCCAATTTTAGGAACTGATTGGTGTTTACTGAATTTTGTTCTTGACTTCTGCATTAGTCAGGGTTCTCTACAAGAACAAAATTTACACACACACACACACACGTATATGGGATTTATCAGAATAATTTACAAGCTGTGGTCCAGCTAGTCCAACAATGACTCTCTACCAACGGAAGGTTCAAGAATCCAGTTCACCAGCTGATGTTCGGCATATGCCATAATCCTGAAGTAGGCTCAGTTGCTAGTGAAGGAATGGACTCCCCAGTGAGAAAGAGAAGAAGCAGGCAAAGAGAGCAAGCAAGCTTTCTTCTTCCATGTTCTTCATATAGGCTGCCAGCAGAAGGTGTGGCCCAGACTAAAAGTGGGTTTTCCCACCTCAGAAGATCTGAATTAGAAGTGGGTCTTGCTACTTCAAATGATTTAATTAAGGAAAAAGAAATTCCTCACAGTATACCCTGCCTTTTGGTTTTTATTTCATTTCAAATATAGCCAGTTTGACAAGCGAGGATAGCTATCACAGGTGCTTTTAATAGTTTTTAAATTATTTTTAATTGTGTGTGGGTATATGTGCCTGTGAGTGGGGGTGCCTCAAAAGGCCAGGGGTCCTTGGAGTTGGGGTTGTGTAGGTGTTTGTGTGCTGAGAATGAAGTTCTATTCCTCTGGAAGAGCTGTGCCCTTCTTAACCACTGAACCGTCTCTTCAGCGCTCAAGTAATTTTTGTAATAATAAATATTGTTTCAGAAAATTTTTGATCGTGTTAAAGGAAAAATATAAAACATTAAAAGCTGTATATATATTATATGACAGAATGTTTTGGAATTTTGAAAAACTTTTTGATAGCTGAACAATTAAAACCATTTTATCACCATTTTACTCTTTCTAGTACTGTTTCTAAAAATGTTTATATCTTCAGTGTTACCTAAGTGAAGAACATAGATCCAACACAGTCCTGAAGTTTTATAGACAAATCAGAAAGATTTCAAGAATGCTGTATATGGAGTACGTGAGAAACGTTAGAAAATGTTCAGTGAAGACTATATTTGTCTCCCTAGTAGTTTGACCCCTTTATACTAATTAGGTTGTGACTAAATTCAGTTTGTAACAGTTAGGTGATCTCATTGTGTACTTTTCAAGACTTTGAAGTTCTCAAATTTAAGGACACTTTAGATGTCAATCAGTCGCTTTGTCTTTGTAAGGTTTTGTCGTCATAATCTGAAATTCTGCAAATTGTTACAGCTTGTGTGTCAGCTCCAATAGAGAAAGCTCAGCTTTGAGCCTGAATTTCTAAAACTTGACACAGTTTGTCACTGCTGCGGTCCACTTCCCACTGTTTTGTGGACTCATAGATACGGATTATGTGTGAGTGAAGTGCCGTCAGTCCATACTAAGGCTTTTCTTTTTGTTGTCCCACTGCAGAAAGGTTCTGATGGCTGGGTGAAGAGAGGAAAACCGGCAGAAAGGTTGAAGCGCTGTGATACTGTAAGTATTCGTTTGAAAAAGAAGTTTAAGAATATTTCATGTCCATTTGTTTCAGGGAAAATATGTTAAAGATACATGCAAAATATAGAGGTGGATATTATAATCATCTTAATAATTTATAAGGCCTAGTCCCGTGTTGCTTTTAAAAATTGAAAATGTGTTGTCATGTATTAAGATGAGGAATTTTCCAATAGCATTGAAAAATATTTCTAATTCTAACAAGGATTGATATATTCTGTGTACATTTGCTTATTTAAAACTATCAGAATCCAGAAAGTCATTGTAGTTTTATAGGTTGTGATTTGTTTGGGTGGCTTATTGTTTAGGTTATTTTGTAGAATTATTTATTTGCTGATTTATTTATGTATTTCATTATTTATTTATTTGATTATTTAGTAAATTATTTATCTGATGAATTATTAATACATCTTCATGACATGTTTTAAATTATTTATAACTTAATTTTGAGTTTATTGCTTTTAGACGCTGCATTGTTACTGACTAGTTTTGATTTTTTTCTTTGTGGTTCTTGAAAATTAAAGTATTAGCTCTAAGGCAGAGAGTACATTCATTCCAGTGCCATGAACTTCTTTTTATTTTTACTCTGTTGGTAATTTATGTCAGTGATGAGATTTTAGCTATGTTTCATCATTTAGCATTAACTTTTACCTTTTAGGTGATAAAGTGTCAGGGTATTGTGTATGTGGTCATTGTGAATCACTTGCTGATTAATGATAGTGTTTCATATGTAAACAAAACTGGAACTTGACATTATTTTTTGTCTCTCTGAAGTCAGGTCTGCATTTCTTGTGTTGAAACAAATGATGGAATTATTTAATTTTACTGAGAAGTCTGTTTTACCCCTGGAATACTTTTTGCAAAGTTCATAGAATTGAATTGCAACTTATATTTGGATCCCTTCTTTGCTTAAAGTTGAGTATATGGACATTTGGAAAACAGCAAGATACTTATATAAATTTTCTATCTCTCATAATGACATTTATTTACTTCATCTTACAAATAATTCTAATAAGTTACATTGATTTCTGTTATTAAACAATGAATATCATTTCTTCTTCTGATCCTGTTTCATAATGGTGATTACCAGAGTTTTCCTTTAGTAGTGTATGAGTATGTAGGTCGTTACTTGAACAAAGGCGTGCCATGTCTGCAGCGTGGTTTTCATTTCCTCACTGTGCTCTTCAGAGTTTCCACACTTGGAAAGAAGCTGCCCTGTGTACCTAAAGTTGAGAACACTGTGACTCCTCTAGGTAGGTTCTATTACAGAACTGTAGATTATGCACATATATCCAAACTCTTCCCTCAAAAGATTCCATATATTAATATTTAATTAAAATTCTGCAATAATATCTTTTTATGCTTGTCTTGAAAAATGTTCTTCAGTGATTTATGTAACATGTATTTAGAAGTGTGTATACCAGGCTTTTCTATAGAAAAGAGCTTCATATACTGTTAGATATGGAATTCCATTTTAAAATGTTCTTTAATATACTTGTGTGGTCTTTTGAAGATAAATGTTGCATTCCCCTGTAGCATGATTAATAAAATCCCAGAGATAAATATTAGGGTTCAACCTGAAGGTCAGAAAAGCAAAATAGCCAGACACTGGCTCTTACCTCTATCTTAGTCTGAAACGTGATCCTGCCTCATGGAATCTCAGAATGAGACTGTGCCTGAGAGCTGTCTCCTCCCGTTTTATAATCCTCTCTAGGGCTGGGATTAAAGATGTGCACCATGAACTCCTGGTTACTGTGACAAATTAATGTGACTACTGGGATTAAAGATGTGTGTCACCACTGCCTGGTGTGCAAGGCTAACCAATGTGGCTGTTTTACTCTCTGATCTTCAGGCAAACTTTATTTATGAAAATACAATTGAAATATCACTGCATTCTGCATTTCTGAATAAAGTATGTGTTAGCAGTCATGGTAATCTGCTGAAGGTACATTATTATTAACACCTATTGATAGAATACTAACTGAATTGTACAAGTAATCATTCCTTTGATGATACACATGTATATATAATTACTGAAGCACAGGCATCTGGAAATTTATTCTGACAGTAAGATAATTTTAAGAACTTGTGTTTGAGCTGGTGGTGGTGGCACACGCCTTTGATCCCAGCACTTGTGAGGCAGAGGCAGGCGCATCTCTGTGTGTTTGAGGCCAGCCTGGTCTACAGAACAAGTTCTAGGACAGCTAGAGTTGGTGCACAGAGAAACCTTGTCTTGAAAAAACCACCAAAGAGCTTGTGTTTGAAAAGAGATATTAATATAGATAGTATTATTCAGTTCTTACCATATGCTACCCAGTATATTTTAGTTAGATTTTGTGACTTTCCCAATGAAGTAACACTGTGATTGTAATTTTCTTTCTTTCTTTCTTTCTTTCTTTCTTTCTTTCTTTCTTTCTTTCTTTCTTTCTTTCTTTCTTTCTTTTTTTTACTTTAAGGATGAGGAAATAGAGAGTTGGAGATGTTAAGTAGCTTTTTATTGTCATATAGCTGAACGTAAGTGGGGGGCATTGGGATTAGGAATCAGTTAGCTCAAGGGGGCCTTTCTATACCTATTATTTTTATATAGAGAGCGATAGTATAATACAGTATTTAGCTGGAGATTGTTCTACATTATTTAGTTACATTTTATTACAGTTTTAGCTTGTTCAGTTTGTGTTACACCCAATTATCTTTTTTGAATGGTAGACAAATAACTTGAACTACTTGTATTTTCTGAAGGATATTTTTAATGCATAGAATTGAACAAAACTGCATACTTGTATCTCTGAGATCCTATGTATTTACCTGTCAGATAATCAATACAAAGATCACATCTTTGACAGTTAACCTCAAGGCATGCCCAGGGCTCTGTTTGTTCCAGTATGATTTGTCCATAAGAATACTATAATATTGTTAGGACTAGACACATATTTTTAAAAGGATGATTAGTGGTTAGCTTTTTACATACATTGCCACATACTATTAAATCAAGCCTTAATACAGGACACAAGCATTTTGACATGTTCATAAACAGGACAAAGTAATCATTTCAGCTTCTAACACAGCTACTTATTTTTGAGACAGGGCACTATCTAGCCCGGGCTGGCCTGGGATTTCTTATCCTCCTGTCTTAGCCTCTTAAGTGCTGGGATCAAAGACATACACTACCATGCCCAGTTCAGTACAGTTTTTAAATCACATGTAATTATTTAAACAACTCTTGGGAGTCTCAGAGAGAAAAAAAAGGTGTCAGTTTGTATGAGGCTTATGGGAAAGGGTTTCTCTAACTCTATTTGCTATCTTCAAACAGGGATATCTCCATCCTGGTTCTTAAATAGGTACACCAAATACATTAGAAAACAGATGAATTAAACAACAGTTTTTGTGTGGGTTGGTGTGAATGCCATAGCAAGCAGGGTAGGGTAATTCAAAGTTGTAATTATTCAGATAATATTATATCATGAAATCCTAGTTCACTTAGTGATACGAAATATTACCATTGCTATGATGACTGTGAATTTGTTATCTTATCTAAGACAGTTTTGAAGCCGTTATTTGCCAGGATAGGCAACTGTTGAGTGGAGCCTTCCTGGGCTCTGATAGCCTGTATACTGCCTGTTGATGGGCTCTGATAGCCTGTATACTGCCTGTTGATGGGCTCTGATAGCCTGTATACTGCCTGTTGATGGGTTCTGATAGCCTGTATACTGCCTGTTGATGGGCTCTGATAGCCTGTATACTGCCTGTTGATGGGCTCTGATAGCCTGTATACTGCCTGTTGATGGGCTCTGATAGCCTGTATACTGCCTGTTGATGGGCTCTGATAGCCTGTATACTGCCTGTTGATGGGCTCTGATAGCCTGTATACTGCCTGCTGATGGGTTCTGATAGCCTGTATACTGCCTGTTGATGGGTTCTGATAGCCTGTATACTGCCTGTTGATGGGCTCTGATAGCCTGTATACTGCCTGTTGATGGGCTCTGATAGCCTTTATACTGCCTGCTGATGGGTTCTGATAGCCTGTATACTGCCTGTTGATGGGCTCTGATAGCCTGTATACTGCCTGCTGATGGGTTCTGATAGCCTGTATACTGCCTGTTGATGGGCTCTGATAGCCTGTATACTGCCTGTTGAGCAGCATTTCCACTTGATATAAAATATCTTTAAAGCTGTCTTAGCCGGGCGGTGGTGGCGCACGCCTTTAATCCCAGCACTCGGGAGGCAGAGGCAGGCGGATCACTGTGAGTTCGAGACCAGCCTGGTCTACAAGAGCTAGTTCCAGGACAGGCTCCAAAACCACAGAGAAACCCTGTCTCGAAAAACCAAAAAAAAAAAAAAAAAAAAAAAAGCTGTCTTTTTTTCCTAAACAATTTTATTATAGGCCACTATTTATCTTTTGTTTGTTTTACCTCAGCCAATGTGGTTGGTGGCTGTCTTTTGGGAAAGGCTACCACTATACTGCTCTTGGCACCTATTTACTTTTGCTTTAACTCATTCAGTTGTGCCTTATATAACTAATATAGAAGCGAGGAATACTTTATGTCATAGCTAAGTTTACATTTGTTGATTTTTTTCATTACTTAAAAAAATATTTTGCTCATATGCTTCCTCTTCTCTGAGTCTTCTCAGTTCATAGATCCCCACCTGATTCATGTTCTCTCTCAAAAACCAAGAAAATTAAAGAAAACACAAAACAAAAGCCAATAAGCTGTAACAAAAAAAGTATACATAAAAACATGAAATCCATTTTGTATTGATCACTCCTTTGCATGAGACCTGCTCTGGAGTGTTGTTGAAATAACCAGTGACATTCTGTTGGAGGAAACTGATTTTTCCCTCTTTGAGCTTCTTGTGCCCACTTCTTTTCCATTCTGCTGGGCCTTATCTGGGGAGAACTGTGCAGGTCTTGTGTGTGCTGTGACAGCCTCTGTACTCAGCAGTGTGTGCATCAGTCCTGTTGTGTATGGAAGATGCTGTTTTCTTGGAATCCTTTGCCACCTCTGCTTCTTACAGTCTTTCTGCCTCCTCTCTCACATAGATCCCTGAGTTTGATAACTTCCCATCCCAATCAGGGCTGAAGGGTTAGAGCTCATTTTCAACGAGGACACAATGAAAGAGTATTATTACTGGGAATAGAAAGATAAACAGGCAAAGTGGACCACAATAAAGTGGACAGTTGTCATTTTTTATATCAAATATTGAAGCATTCTGTGTTTCTTTTTTCCTTAAGTCTGGTAATTAACAGTGTATTTGACATTTTACTGAAAGCTAATTCTGTTCGTTAAACCTTCAGAATTTACAATTTTGTTGAACAATCCAGGGATCTTACTAAATTTTTTTTTAAAAAAAATCTGTGCTTCATATCACATATGATGGTAAAGCTGGCAGTTTTGTCAGATCATTTTAATCCTATTTGCTGAGTAAATTCTGTGTGATAAAACAGAACTTCAAGGGTGTAGCTTAAATTTTCCCTTCTCCCTTCCCTTTTCCTACCTCTTTCATTTGATGGCTTACTTACATTATTTAGTTCTAATTCGACTCTAAAAGCTTCGTTTCTAGTTTGTGTTTAGTTTATAGATGGCTTGATTACTTTTAACCAAGTAACTGTAGAGGTATGTTTGTCCTCTGCTGTTCCAATGCACTGTGCCTGCCTGCTGCCATGCTCCCTATGATGACAATGGACTCGAGCCCTCTGAAGCTGTGAGTATCCATTTGTTCTGGTCATGGTGTCCTAGCACAGCAATAGAAAAGTAAGTAAGACAACTTCCATGTCTCAAGATGTATCTTATCCTGTTTTAGGTCTGATGTAAAGATAACATGATTAATTTCTTTAATAGTATTCTAAAGTTGTTGAGGTATTTGGGGTTTTTTTTGCCTTGCAATGATTTTATATAACCAAAGTAATTGATCTTAAGAATTCTTTTTTCTGTAATCATATATTTTGATTTCAATTTAATATTAGTATTTTTCAATATACCATTAGCTATTATTTATATTGTACTTTTTAAATTAAAATTGGGCTAATTTTACCCCTTCTTGACACCATGGCCTTCAAAAAAGATTTAGTAAAGTTACTTTTTGAGTGTGCCAAGTTCCTATTTTACACCATTTTTATTATTCCCTATTCCCATATTAATCCATCTCTTTAGCTTTACTTTGTACTTCATTTCCTTAATTAGATTACACTGAGCCCAGTGTACACAAAAATTTCATGAGACTTAGGAGGAAATAATATAATTATTTTACTGTATAAACTTCTAAAATGTCTGGGAAACTGCATTGCTTAATAGTTGTGATTACTTCATTGTTTCAAGTTTATTCCAGGGTTGAGAGAATTTGAACATACTCTGGTGTAGTTATGAGATAAATCACAATACTGCATAACATACTTCAGATAGAAAATATCAATATAAGTTGGATATAATTTCTCATTTAAGTTAATAAGCCAGTAACTCTTTAAATTAGATGACTGCTACTTTGTGCTAGTTTCTGAGACAATCAGCAGTGTTTCTGTGACAATTAGCAGTTTCTTCATGGTGACAAAAGTATTTTGAACTTCTTTATGGAAATATAATTTTCGCTGAAAGGCATTTTGCTTGTATTTAGCTATAGATGGTATTTGCCAAGGCCTATAAAGAAATAGGATTGGGGAGTAGGTTAGAGGGAGAGGTGGGAATGATATTACCACAGTACTTGTGTATGGAATGCTCAAAAATATAAAAAATTTCAAACAAAAAGAAACGGAGTTAGCAAGTTCAGATAGTAGAAGAAAGCTCATTCTCCTTATAGTACTTGATTTTTTTCACGTTTCATTAAGTATGTCTAAAATCGTATTTGGGGTTTCTGCTTGCTTTTTTTTTTTTTTTATAAGTAAAAGTCTGATTTTTCATGTGAAGAAAATTAAGAAGACTATGCTAATGAAGTAACAGGTCCCAAGTTATTACAGTTGTGGAATTGAGAGTTGGTCTTCTATTTTTTTTTTTTTTTTTTCTCTCTCAGCAAATGTTATAACCATTTACTTAAAATCCTTTTTGGGCTGGAGAGATGGTTCAGCAGTTAAGGGCACTGACTGACTTATTCCAGAGGACTTTGGTTCAATTTCTAGCACCCACATGGCCCACAACTGTGTGTAGCTTCAGTTCCAGGGCATCTAGTACCCTCACACAGACATACATGCAGGCAAAATACCAACGCACCTGAAACTAAATAAATCTTTGCCAGGCGTGGTGGCACACACCTTTTATCCTACCATTTAATGGGCTTCCCCGCCTTGATCCCAGGACTCAGGAGGCAGATGTAGGTGGATCTCTGACTTCCAAGACAGCCAGTGCTGATACAGAGAAACCCTGTCTCAAAAAAACCCAAATAAATAAATAAACAAAAATAAAACAAAATTCTGTACTGGGAATTTTCTAGTTTATACTGAATTTAACACATGCTACTTTTTAATATCTGATTTATTCTCACTGTTCTGTAGTATTTCACACTACAGTATTTGTGCATTTATTTGCTTTTCACTGATACTGCATGTTAGCATTATATATTGAAGTCTACACAAATATTTGTGGGGGGTCTGCAAGGTTCCATACTTTGAGCACATAGGTCATTGTGTGATTTCAATGAGCATATCTCCCTAAAACTTATGTATTTGAATACCTGGTCCCCAGTTGGTGGCACTGTTTGGTGAAGTTCTTGAGGTGCAGCTTTGTTGGAGGAAGTATGTCACTGGAGGTGGGCTTTGAGAATTTAAAAACTCAAGCCATTTTCAGTTTGCTTTCTGCTTTCTTCTTGCTATTCAGGATGTGAGCTCTCAGCATCCTTTTCCAGTCACTATGTCTGCCTGCTGCCTCTGCTCTGCACTTTGGACTCTAACCCTCTGGAACTGTAAGACCAAGTAAACTCTTGTCTGATTGTTTTGATTTTGTTTAATACAGCAAAACAACTGATAGAGTACCCAAGCCTTCCTTTCTCTTAGTGTAAAATCTTTATTATAAAATACTTTGTGAAAGATGTTTAAAATGTATTGTATCTAGTTTGGGGGAAAGTAACCTGTGTGCTATTGATTTATTTATCAAACCAATCCAAGTGCTGTGTTACCTGCTTAGGGGTCTTGTTTGGGTTTGTTTTCTCTGCTAGTTAAATAGTTAAAGGGCAGGAAAGTAAGTAGCAGCAGATAATAATCTTTATTTAAGGTGAAGAACTGCATGCACACACATACCCATGCTCAGAGCAAAAGACTCCCTGCAAGTTAGAGCTGTTACAAATCTGCTGTTTTCCTGGAGGACTGGGCTTTAAGTGTTTGGTGGGCTGGAATGTGTGTCCTCTTCCCCTAAATCAGACTTGGTCAACTTAGACAAAGAAGAGATGCTGATGAACCCACAGCTTCGGGGTAAACACATCCAGTTCCAGCCGTGAAGGGGCCCGTCTGGACCTTTTTCTTTTTTTATCAGTTTGAGACAGTGAAGTATGCCTTCTTCACTTAACTGTCTGTGGCCCCCTTTCATATTTGTCTGCCTGTTAGAAATCTGACAGACTTCTCGTTCCTCACTTGGTCTGTGCATAAGTAGTAAGACATAGGTTTGCTTATTATTTACAGTATGATTTTGTTCCCTGATGGTTATGTTCTCTTAATAGTGAAATTATGATGATTGAAAATGGTATACTTTTAAACACCTTTGAAAAGAAAAATAGCATGCAAGCCAGATATTAGAATATTATTGTTTTTACTTTTTCACTGAAAGGATTTCTTACTGAAATTAAAGGAAAAGATTAGCTATATGGATAGGTTTGGGTCATTTCTCATATCAGTAGTTTCATGAAGCTGAGAAATGTTTATGCTTTGTAATAAACAGATGTTTCTCTAACAGTGCAATACATTATGTGCCACAGTGGTCTTGTGTGTTAATCATAAATGCTGTCTTACATTCGTCAAGACTTGACAGGCGTACACAAAACTGTATTTAGGGTATTATTTTTGTTCTCTCTTTCTCTCCTTTCTATAGCATTAATAAACACCTTTTAACACCATTATAAGATTTGGCGAAAATATTTTTTTTTACACCCATTTTTTTTTCTTTCGAATTTCGTGATATTTGTGATTTTCTCATATACCAATTTAAAATACCCACTAAAATACTTCTAAAAGATTCTTTTTGTATATTAAGCTTACTTTGAAGAATTTCTCATATGTGGCAGTTTTAATTTTTTTGCTCCTCTACTTTGAGGGCAGTAATGAATATTTTCTTAAAGTTGTGGGGCAAGATCTGCCCACCCCTCAATTACAGCCAGTCAGCCTAGTGTGAGATTGTAATGTGGGGTTTACAATCTACTGCCCGGAGTTTAGATTCTCTCTTTGGGCAGGTGTATAGTAACCCACTGGTTTTTCTTTTCCTTTTACTTAGATTATTACATGAACACCTTGAAACCCCACTACCTCTGCACTGTGACACTGGTAGACATTCGTATTTACATACAGCCAGATAATCCTATATTTGGAAATTATTCCCATTTTGTGGTTTTATTCCACCGAACCTATCAGAGTTAAAATGTGGTTTGGATGCAAAGGAAATAACTAATGATTGGAAGCTAGAGAGTTGGTAAATTATTTATTCTGGCCCCGAGGAAGCGGAGAAGCTAAGTGATGACGAGTGTCACTGGTGGTGGTGCTGCTTGTCACTGTGGTTCTTTTACGTGGTTGTGTGATATGCTGTAGCGCCTGCTGGCTCTCCGTGCACCTCCTGCTGCTGCCGCGTCAAAGGCAAAGACTTAGTTGTAAGGAAGTTTGTTTAGGTTGGAAAGGAAATGACTAAAATGACTCTTTTTAAGTCAGGTTTTTTTTTTTTTTTTTTTTTTTTTTGCTTCTTCATCATTTAGTAATATGAAAAGATGTTTTTTGTGTGTGTGGCCTGGTAGGAAATCTAGAATGTACATTTTATTTAGCCAGGAAAGACTGACTTTATTATCTTTTATTAAATACTTAAAGAATGGAGCTTCTTTATTGTTCTCAGACTAATTAAAAACCCCGTTAAAGGAGATGATTAGTATGCTAAAGATCAGATCCACTTTCTGGTAACATTGAATAAAAACCACTGCCCCTGTTTGACAAGGGCTGTCTTCTTTTTTCTTGATGGCCGAGGTTTATAGTCAGTACTCCAAAAGTACATTTCTGCCCTGGTTCTAGCTCAGCTTCTGAGTTTCTCTGAGAAACAGAAAAAGTTTTGTCAGAAAGCACAACCTTCCCTGGTCTGATGCTACTGGTCAGGTCCTTTGAAAGTCCATAGTGAACAGCAGATAATGTGCATGCCGTGTTAGGAGAATGAACTCCTGTGCTGCTGTCGGGCTTCATGTTGTTCAAGTCCAGAAACTGAGCTTTTCTTCTGCTTGTGACTAGTGGCTTGTTTATAGAGATTTCTAACTTTAACATAAAAATAAGGGATAGTTGATTGGTATACAAAGCAATAATGTTGGAAGTGGTCCTGTATTCAGTGTGTTTTGACTTACTGCCTTGCTTCTCTTCATCAAACATTTACTAATCTTGTGTGCCAGCCCCTGGGAAGAACTACTAACTACGACTGCATGTAAGGGCTCTCAAAGAGGGCAGTGCGGCTTGTGCCATCGAGAGCCTTGGCAACCCAGGCTTGCTGTCTCTGTTGTTACTCCTGTTTTACAAAGGAGCCTTACTCAATGATGGCATTTAGTTTTTGGTTTTATTGTGGTTTTTCTGTCCTGTATCTGTAGAAAAAAGAGAACATGTTAAATCTTATTTTAAAATGTCTATGAATTGCAGTCTAGGTTGCTTAATAATCACTATCATTTATGGACCATTTAATTTTGGGAGTGATACTGCATCTATTTATTTATTTAATTAATTAAAAAACAAAAACAAAAATGAAACAGTATCTTACTGTGTGGTCCTGGCTGACTGGCCTCGGGAACTCATTTTGTAGACCAATCTGATCTTAAACTCACAGAAATCTGCTAGCCTCTGCCACTGGAGTACTGAGATTATAGGCATACACCCCCAAGTCTTTCTGTGTTGTTGTACTTTGAAAACCTGAATAATAATGACCATTTTCTTCTTTTGACATGATGAAGAAATGAAGCTTAAAGAGGCCAAATGAGTTTCCTAGGATTATGCACTTGATAATGGGAAGCTGAGATTTGAATCGCTGACTGACTGCCCATGCCCATTTTAGGGTTATAAGCCTAGTCCCAGTGGAATTTGGTATGCAGCAGGAGATGTCTGTGAGAAAGTGGGTAATGTTGGGAAGCCTGTGGGAAGTGTATTTATAACTTCTGTAAGATGAAGGATTTAAAAAAAATAGGTGATTTTGTGTGACATACTCAGTTTTTTAAATATTACAATTTACTAAAGGTGTATTATTTGCCCACTGCAGGTAGCCTGCAGATGCTGATTTGACTGTCTGCATAGTCCTGCTCTTAAGTGATATTTTCAGACTAATTGAAAAAGATTTATTATTTTCACAATCCTTTAGTTCATTATATACCTTAGAAATTATTTAATTGAATTTGGATTTCAGGATACTGCTAATTAAAGTGTAGTCTATAGCATGGATCATCATGAAGAAGATTAAGAAAAATGTAATTTTTAAATTGAAATATGTGTCAAGTTATAGTATATCAAATGTAACATTAGTAGAATTTAACATAAAGATCAAAGTTTTAGTGGAATGGGAACTGATTGAAATAAAAGTCAGTGGTTGGTTTTGGCTTTAGTAATTTTTTGTTATTTAAAATTAATATGGTCCTGGAGAGAATTTTAGTGCCGTTTCAATGTTTGGCTGGGAAAGGGGAAGACTAATCAGTTGTTAGTGAGTTGTTTCCCAAATATGGATGAAAGATATGATCTGATAATCTTGCTTTTTTTTTTAGTTTTCATAATAAATTTTCTTAATGTGTTTTAAGATTCTACCTTATGATAAAATTCCTCAAATCTAGAGTCTTTTTTAAAAATGCTTAATGTATTACGAATTCTTGTGTCCTTTTGATCCTTTACATATAATTTAATATAAAAATAAATTAAAATTATTGATTTTTTTGTTTTAAGTTAGTGGTATCTTAATTTCTTCAACAGTATTCATTTGGTTAAAGTTTTTCTTTTAGATGGGAAAAATCTTATCTGAAGAACAGTGTAGGGCACTAGGATTGCAGTTTAGGAGGAGCACATGTAAGAGGCCCTAGGTTAGTTAGTGTTTAGCACAACAAAAAGAAAAGCACTAAAGCAAAATTGTATGCTGATTATGAAAATTGAAAAGTGAAGATCCTCTTATTGCCTGGAACAACCAGAAAATCCCCATTTTTTTAGAATTCTCTTCTTTTTCACTTTGTTGAATTTTATACTCCTGTATTAATAATCATAATTTAGTGGATTTGCTTTTAGAAGATAATATTTTTTGTTAGGTACATCCTTTATCAAGTTTATCATCTAGGAACTGGGAGTCTCCTTTCCCCTTTCATACGATGATAGTTTGCTCCCACTTGTCTATGTCTTAACTCTGAACTGTGTGAAGGCAAGCGCTATCTTGTGGTCATACCTGTTTCTGTGCCTTCTGTTTTGTGTTATGTGAAGAAATGAAAGTAGCTCTTAAATTCAGCAACTTCTTCATCTGCCACTTGAAATCACTACATGAGAGCACATACATCAATGTCTCCCCCTTTGATTTAATGGTCTAGCTATGCAGGGCTTTAATAGTGATGTGATTATACTAAAAAATCAGTGCAGTTTGTATATTTGAAATTCTTCTGAGTCCTAAAAAATGGCATAGTCTTCTACATCCTAAGTAACAAAGATTCACTTTGTTCAAATGTTTCAAGAAATCTGTTGAATAAGTGTCTATATGCAGTATTTCAGTTTTAAAGCACTGAAAAAAATAGTATATTGAAAGATGTCTTATAATCAGCTGGACCCTGGGTAGTCTGATGTATAAAAATGTTAGAATCAGCATGTTGTCAATAGTAGATAAAAGGAAGTTTGGATACTAGAATATATGTATTCCCAGAAATCGTTATCTTAAATATTTTTTGTTAGTAAGAAACAAGGGTAAGAACTTGGACTGAGGTGAGAAGGCAGCAATACAACAAATGCTGATAGTTGCTGTGTTGGATTAAGTGTGTTTGTGAACAAGTGAAACGACGTACACAGGGCAGGACTAGAAGTTTTGGCATTCATGCTTAGGATAGGCATTACAAAATACAATACTGTAAGCATTCATAGTAGAGAACAGAGCTTTTATATTCCTTAAATAATTTATACTTTGAAGAGGATTTAGGCATAAATGCTTTAATAGCATGGTAATATGGAGAAAGATGAAACAGGTCATACTTTGTTTTGTTTCTAGAAACATTTTGACTCTATAATTGGATGGTATCTTGGGATAAGCTTTATGGAAAACTTACCAAGTTGGAAGAAGATTTCAGCTGGAGTGTCTAAAGGGTCATTTAAAAAAACCCTTCTCTATTAAAATAAAATGTGTCCAAGCTTTAAAGAAAAGATCTTGGAGTTTGCAGATGATCCTAAAATTGGAGCTAAGGGAAATAATGAGGAACAATGCAATCAGATTCAAAAAGATTTGGATTGTTTAGGTGATTGGGCCAGCAGATGGCAAATGCAGTTCAGTGTAGACAAATGTAAAATAATTATCTTAGGAACAAAGAACCAATCATACAGCACACTGATCAGGAAAAAATTTGTGAGTTATTGTAGGAAAACCATTGAAACAGTTAACCCGGTGCACAGCTGCAGCAAAAAAAGGCAAGCAAGAAACCAAATTAGCAGATGGATAGAATATAAAGCAAGAGGCAATACTTGCAGTGTATTAAGAAACTTGTTAGACCCCATCCAAATTAACTCAGTCTATTATTGGTTGATAGAACTAGTATAGAAAAAGGAAAAATTTACCTAGACATACACCTAACCAAATCTGATAAATAAGGTTAGAGAAATGACTCAGAAATTCAGAAACTTTCATAGATAGGAGTAAGACATTGCAGCAGGTTTATCTACTACCCAAAGTAGGTTTTGGTATGATTTCTACGTCCTCGGGCTTTACCAACCCTCTTAGTGAGGAGTGAATAAGAGCCTGGACATGAGACTTGGTTGCTGTTAATGAGTTACTATTTTCTGGCTGGTAGCTCTTAATGCAGATTTCATTCTAATTTGCCATCCCTGATCACTATAGAGATGTGCTTCTCCATTCTTGTCTTGGTTGTTTGGAGCCATCTTGTGTCTAGCTATTTGTTAATATGTTGTTTTTTGACTTAGGTTAACCAGAATATCTATCTGTTGTTAGAATTAAGAATTTAGCTGGCCGGGCGGTGGTGGCACACACCTTTAATCCCAGCACTTGGGAGGCAGAGGCAGGTGGATCTCTGTGAGTTCGAGACCAGCCTGGTCTACAAGAGCTAGTTCCAGGACAGGAACCAAAACCACAGAGAAACCCTGTCTCAAAAAACCAAAAAAAAAAAAAAAAACACAACAACAACAAAAAAGAACTTAGCTGATTTAGTTGTAGAATTCTGGTATTTTAGCCTTGGTTATTACATTTTCTTTAAAAAAATGTTTTTAAAACTATAAGTAGCTTTTTGGATAAGAAGAAAACTGAAATAACCCTCTCTCCATGAAAACAGTTGTAAACTTTAACTTCATTCATGTAGATGAGTAGTGTCCTGTTAAAATTTGCTATTAAAACCCAGCATATCTGTTAGAAGATTATTTGTGTTTCTTCATACATTTGTACTTACTTGTTTCTCACATTGTTTTGAGATAGAGTCTTGCTTTGTTAGTACAGGCAAGCTTTAAATATATTAAAAATCTCACCTCAGCTTCCATTACTGTTGATCTGTTGATGAATATCTGTCTAATTTAAAGAAATAGAATTTTCAGAAACATTTCTGAATTAGCAATTGTTGCTTACAACTTAAATTTGATGAGGTGATTAATACATAGAAATTTGTCACATAAGCATGACTTAAGTTTGTTTCATGTATCACATCATATTGATTCATTTTAAGTATTCCTAGTTCCTTCCGCAGCTGCTTGAAGTACAATCACATGCAGAGTAAAATGAGAAAGAAGTGGTGGTACTGTGTTGTTACTCTGTAGTTAGAAATTAGTTTAGAATGATGATAGTAGAATTCCTCTGTCAGTAAGGATCTTGAAGGCCATAGTTCACTGAGTACTAATAATTATATGCCAGTAACTGATACAGTATGTTTGTGAACAAATGAAATGACGTGTACAGAGTTTTGGTGTACATACATAGGACAGTCATTACAAAATAAAGTAACCATATATTCCTTGGGAAGAAATTGAAATAATTTGACTTTGAATCTTTATCATTCTTAAAAGTGAATTGCAATTCTTTCATCAGACTACTGTCCTTCAATCTACTACTTTTACTTTGACCTGAGACTTCATATATTATGCTACCCATAGCATCCCTCATGCTTTACCTTTGAAAGCTGTTGTTCCAAAATTAAAATGTAACATATTTAGTTTGCTCTATAGTATAAATGATGGGCAGCATCTACAACGTTATGTGACTGAACTGTTTGTAACATCTGTTGGAATATAGGAATTGTTTGATGAAGAGGATATTGGAGACACTGAATGGTTCTTTGAAATTTTGATTGGTCAGTCTCAGTGGTAAAAATTTCACATAACTTCAAGGGAATGTCTTTAGTGCTATTGTGTAGTTGGTTGCCTATTTCATATAACCTTTTAATAAAGAAAATAAGTATATTTAGGTAATTAACTATTATAAGTATACAGTCATAAGGATTGTTAAAGTTTGCATTCTACTTTTTAAATTGACTACTTTATAAAAGTGAATGTTTTAATTAATTTTTTTCTGCACTACACACAAACACACTCACACATACGCAGTGTAGGAGAGAGAGAAATATATGAATATTGAACATAGAACTGAGATACTGAATAGATAATTAAGTACTGAAATTGATAGGCCAGATTATGTGCACAACTATAAGTTAACATGATGGACTGGTTAGTAGCAGAATTAAATCTAGAGATCTTTCTCCATTGCCTTCCTTAGAGAGGTTTATTCTTTTCTTGACTGTCTGTATGTTGGTTCCTTTGCAACTATGGGAACCTCATGTAGCCGTTTTTGTTGACAATTGCAGTGGAACTGCATGGATGTTGGGAATGCCTTCACTACCTCCTGCGGGGGCCCTGCTGCTCCTGGCTGTTTTGTAATGTGCATAGAAGTGAGGTCTATGACTGCTGCCTACTCTGAAAACCACTAGGAGATTCAGGAGCTTGTTTCATTTTCCTTTTCAAAAATTCTTTCTGAGTCATTTCTGCAGTTTAGAGGCTGGAGATGGCTTACTTTGATAGTGATAGTTTCCTATTCCTGTTTCTGCCTATTTCTTTCATGTCCTTCTTTGATTATTCTTTTTATTTTATTTCTTGTTTAAAAGTGATAAAATGTTTTTTGAAAAAAGTGGTTTGTGAGTTTATTCTAAAAATATTACACTATTTACCAGTAAAGAGGGATTAACTCTCATAAAACATTAATCCATATGAAAATGGAACATTAACATATTTATGTTGTTCATTTCATATCATGTTTTGGGCAGGAAATGAAAATCAATACATAGCATTTTGTTATAAATAGAGGTTTGTATGGACAGTTCTTGTTGGTTACTATTTTAGTTATAGAATTTTTCACTAGCCAAGAAGTGGCGCCACTCACCTTTAATCCTAGCACTCAGGAGTCAGAGGCAGGAGTTTGAGGGTAGTTTGGTCTACAGAGCAAGTTCTAGGACAGCCAAGGTTACACAGAGAAACTATGTCTCAAAAAACCAATCTCTCTCTCTCTCTCTCTCTCTCTCTCTCTCTCTCTCTCTTTCTCTCTCTCTCTCTGTATTACATATGTATATATATTACATATATACAATTTAAATTTATATAAAATTTAAATATACATGGTTACATTTTTTTGTTTTGTTTTTTCATTTGTTTGAGGCAGGGTCTCACTATGTAATCCTGGCTGGCTTTAACTTATTATGTACACCAATTTGGCCTCAAACTCACTGAGATCTGTCTACCTCTACCTTCTGAGTGTTGGGATTAAAGGTATGTACTAGCAATACCAGTATAAAATACTT
The DNA here is from genome assembly GCF_950005125.1 of Chionomys nivalis. Lineage (NCBI taxonomy): Eukaryota > Metazoa > Chordata > Mammalia > Rodentia > Cricetidae > Chionomys > Chionomys nivalis. The sequence goes on from NC_080104.1 coordinate 6,272,809, forward strand.
TTAATAATTCGTATATATTTATTTTCATGGGTACGTTTTAGAAATATAATTACTATATGAAAGAGCAATTATAAGTCTTTTGAAAGTTTCTGCCAAAGTTTAGAAGTTGCATTCCCAGCCTCCAGTTACAAGATAGTTGTTTAAGGTTTGTTTTGTAATGCTGTTATCTCTGTGTATTTTATCATTTATCTCTTAATAGCTGCCTCAGGTATTTTTTTCATGTTTATTCAAACACTAACATATATTAAGAAAATCAACTTTTTGTCTCTTGACATGCTATCAATGTTTTTTCTTTATGTTGACTTTTTTTTAATTAATGAATTGAGGGATATTGTTTTGTCTTGGTTTTTTTGGGGGGGAGTTATTGACACTTTTAATTATTTACTCAATATGTATTCTATGTAAAAATTTATGTCTTTGGTGTTTGACTATCTAAAAAACACATTGAAAATAAAATAATTGAGGACTTAAAATATTAGTTTTGATACATATTCATTTTTTTCTGTGTATTTGATTTTTAGAGTTTAATGTGCACCAAATCAACAATTCCAGGTACATAAGGAGGAACTTGGAAACTGTTTTTAGTGTACGGTGACTTTTAGTCTTAGGCTCTCTGGTTGTAAAATGGTCTAATATGAATCTTTTCAGTCATAACATTCATGATCCCTAGCCAGAAATAAGATGTCAGGGCCTGTGAGATGGTCAGTTGGTGAAATTGTCTGACACCATACTTCTTAAACTGAGGTAACTCCCCAGGACCCACAGTTTAAGGAAAGAACTGATTCTTGTAAGTTGTCTTCTGACCTTTGCTCATGTGCATACAAAACCATAAAATAAAAATATTCTTTTAGAAAAAGAAAATTTAAATCTCAATTTAGTACACACATACTCATATCCATATGTCTTAGTTAGGGTTTACTGTTGCTGTGAGGAGACACCATGACCACATCAGCTCTTATGAAGAAGACATTTAATTGTAGTTGCTTGCTTGCAGTTTTAGAGGTTCAGTCCATCATGGCAGTAGACATGGTAGCATGCAGGTACATGTGCTTGTTGCCTACATCTTCCAGGCAACAGGAAGTCGACTGACTGTCATACAAAGTAAAACTTGAATAAAATACCCCAAAGCCCACCCCCACAGTGACATACTTCCAACAGAAAATGTGGCCCAGATTAAAGGTGTGCCATCCAGCCTCCTCCAAGGAGACCACACTTCTTCCAACAAGGCCACACTTCTAATAGTGTGTCACTTCCTGTGAGCTTGCTGGGACCAGATATAGATGCCATATAAAGATGTAAAGTCTATTTCTCTTGGGACCAGTAGTATGTTTATATTTCAGATTTTGTGGTCCCTGGAATAATTAATACATACAATATATTTTAGTGGTGGGAATCAAGTTTAAACATGAAATTTATTCATGTTCCATATACACTGTTGAAGGAGGCCGCTTGTTGGTTCCTGGCTGCTCAGCCCAGAAATAATCACACAGAAACTATATTATTTAAAGAACTGCTTGGCCCATGAGCTCTAACTTCTTATTGGCCAGCTTTTGCGTATTAATTTAATCCATCTCCATTAATCTGTGTATTGCCACACAGTTCCAGTGTCAGTCTCAGGTGGGACTACATGGCTTCTCTCTTACTCCATCCTTCTTTATCCCTGATGTGGGAGGTCTTACTGTCTCTGTGTTACTTGTTCAATGAATAAAGACACTGTTTTGGCCTGTTGATAGGGCAGAACTTAGGTAGGTGGGGAAGATGGAGCTGAATGCTGGGAGGAAGAAGGGCAGAGTCAGGGAGAGTTGCCATGGATCCACCACCAGACTCAGATGCAGAACTTGCCAGTAAGCCACAACCATGTGGAGATACACAGATAACTAGAAATGGGTTAACTTAAGATGTAAAAGTTAGTCAATAAGAAGGTAGAGCTAATGGGCCAAGCAGTGATTTAATTAATACAGTTTCTGTGTGGTTATTTTGGGTGTAAGCTAGCTGGGTGGCTGGGAAGAACAAGTGACCTCTCCCTCTTACATCTCCCAGCATTCAGTTTAGTTTTCCCCACCTAGCTAAGCTCTGCCCTGCTGTAGTTCCAAAGCAGTTTCTTTATTCATTAATGGTAATCACAGCATACAGAGGGAAATCTCACATCAATAGATGTAATATTCATATAATATGAAAGTAATTTTGTTCAGCTGTTTTAGTTACCTACATTTTAATTGTATCCTCTCCATGATAGATATGGAATTTTCTTCTTGGTGGAAATATCAGGCCTCAAAATGTTTAGTTTTTTCAGAGCATTTTGAATTTAAAATTCTGGGGTTATATATAAGCAATCTATCTGTCTGTCTGTCTACCTATCTATCTATACATAATACATGTATGAATAAACACACACTACACATATCCTACTTTCTGTGTGACATGCCTTACTTATTATGGAATATTTAAAATTACTTAAATCATAGATATTAAAAGAAATTCTCTATGCAGTTCATTGAATTGCCTTTATTACGTACCAAGGGGTGTTACAGTTTAAGAAACATCAGCCTACTAATTTTTAATTGAACATCAGGTGCCTTCTGGGGCTGGCTAGATAATTCATGAAAATATTTTTCCAATTTACATAGTCTAAAGGCATTCAAACAAAAGTGAACCTGAAATAACTTGTTAAGCTTGTATACAAGTGAAATCCAACCTTCCACATTGGTCCTGTGGTGCTCTAGAAGGAAACCCTCACAAAACAAAACAACACTAATGGAGACAAAAGCTCATTACTTTTGCGGGTTGCTGTAAAATGTCTTAAATGAGCAATTCATGTTCACTTCAGGTAATTGAACATTAAAAAGTATTGCCCTAAATGCTGGTCTTTGAGAAGTTTCCAGGAGACTTCCTTTTTTAAAAGTCTTTTACTTTGTTGTGATAATTTCCAGCTATTAACATTCCTTACTAAGTTTTTTAGGTTTAAGTAATGATGGCTGTGATTTAAAGAAAAAGTGTGATAATTCTATACAGGTGAGATATTCTAGACAAAGGCTACAAATGTGCTTGGTTCTCCATGTCAGATTGAGGTAACTATGCAAAGTCCAGCAACTGTTTTTAAACAGAGTATGGTGCTGAAAAATCACCTGGTGAAGTTATGTATGGTTTTATTTTTATTCCAGTGAAAAAGTGCAGTAACACTTGAATACACACCAAATACTTTGCATCTTTGTATGCAGACGTGAAATCATTTTTATGATCTTAATTTCTTGTTTTAGAGCTAGGACTCTCCAGAGACTTTGTAATGTAGGCTCACCTTGGTGACTTGGGGTTACTGTTAATAGAACCACAGAGCCATTGGTTCCAGATGAAACTTTAATCTGGCTTCTGATTGAATGGATGTCTTTGCAGAATCTCTAAGCATCTGTTTTGGAAACATATCTGACATTATTCAAGATTTGTACAAATTAACTTACCCTTGGGTTACAGTTCAATTTGTTTATTTAGAATTGTAAGTAGTTTTATATAATCAAGTAAAACTAGCCCAAATTCATTATTTATCTATTAAATGACTACTTATATTTTTGTAGTTTAACTCATAGTAGATTTAAGAAAGCTAACATTAGACTTCTAGAGATTATAATTTGTTTATAAAATATGAAGAGTCATTTCCTACTTTCAAATAGCTTTTTCAGAAGTACTTCCTAGACTATCAAGAGAGCTCAGGAATAAATGCACTTAGATGAATCAGTTCTCTCTCAAATGCGTTCTGGAGACCCAACTCAGGCCATCTAACTTGTCTTTTGATCACCACATTTGCATGAACACAGATGCCCATAATAAATAATTGTAATAAAATTTATAGAGAGTGTTTACTTTTAGATTATTTTAAATTAAATTATGGCTTCATATTTATGTAAAGTAACTCTTTGGATAATCTGACTTATTTCAGAGTTAAGCTTATTTCTCTCCTATTGTAAATTCCCCCATAGGGGAGCCTTTAGGACTTGGTCTTTAAACACTTTGTAGGTTAATCTGTACAAATCAGAAGTAGTGTCACATTTATTTCCAGAACAGATGCAGTAAGGTGCTGGCTTGACTCCTCTCTCTTTCTGTTTTTAGGGTAGTTTTTTTTTTTTTTCCTTATTTATAGTATGGTTACATCAGCAGCTTCAGCAACAAACATTTTTAGTTCCAACAGAGAAATACAAATTCTTCTCTCACTGCAGATGACAATCATTTGACAGCCATTAGTTAAATCTAAGTTTATGACCCTGTTACTGGCAGGAATGATAATATTGCAGCATGTAATGGCTCAAAGCCAGTCCTGGAGTCTGGGTTGTTTGGAGGGGTTCAGGTTCTGAGGGATGGAAGGATGGGTGTTGAAACAGATGATAGTTTGAACTGTGCTTTCTTTTTTGAATGAGTAAGTTTATTAAGAATATATCAAGCAAGAGTAAAAGAACAAATTACAAGTAGTAGACAGCAAAAATCATCAAATTGATGACTTGCAACACTGAGCAGAAACAACTGGGGATGCCTGAGTTCCCAGTTGGTAGTCCCAGGCAACACAAAACATGCCCTGAGAGAGGCTTCTAAGCAAAAGAACAAATGGCAGCAAGGCATCTTCAAATCATAAACTTTACAACAGCTAGCAGAAATTGATTGCTAAAACAGTTCAGCTGGAGTTCTCAGGTCAGAGTTCTTGGAGAAAGATTTCTCTGTATGAATGAGCTTCTGACTTCTCAGAATTCCTACCACAGGGACTCAACTTTCCATCTGTGATTTAATAGTTTTGAAGAGCTTCCTTATTTTTGACTGGGAATTTTTTCTCTCTTACTTGATGGGCAAATACTTTCATTTTTGTTTTTGCTGTACTTTTAATTCTCTTCTATGATTGTTCTGTTAAGCTTGCTTTCCCCATTTCAGTATTAAAGCTAAATTGTTCAAACTACCTATAGGAATTGTACCAGCATTTCCTTTTAACCTTTTCTTTGACTTTGGTTATTTTAAATTGAGAGGTTTTGTTGAAAGTGTCCATATGAGTTTGTTTTACTCAGCCTGAATAAATCAATTATCCAGACCTAACCAAGAAAACTACCCCCGTAGTTTACAAATGAATGCATGTTATTAAGTAGTTGGAAACTTTGTGAATTAATTCCTGCCATTAGAATAGCCTTCTCTTAATTTTGTTTCAGCATTTTCCTAATATGTGTTTAGGAAAGTAACAAAAATGGGGTTCCAGGCATTATTTATTCCTTGTTCATATCTCCTTTACTTTATCCCTGTTGTTTTTTTTAACAACTTCAGAATTGCTGAAATAATGCCTTTTATTCTAATTCCTCTGTGTTTAATATAGCTTTATATGGCTAAGAGATTAATATACTATAATTATTTTAAATTACAGATATCATTTCTGCTTCACAGAGGGTCGTCTGGTAGTTCTGTTGTCTGTTTTAAGAGCCAATGGAGGGCTCTAGAAACTTTTGAAAAATATTATTTGGTTATTTTGCAAATATATTTTAGTTTGGATTGTCTCATGTTTTTTCATGATCAGATTGAGGTTAGATAAATTAAAGAAACTTCAGAGTTGATCTTTGTGTGCACAGAACATCTGTCCACAGATTCATAATGCTTATAACTGAAAATAGCTTTGTTTTTATTTACTAATTGTTGTTCATTCAGGTAATATGCACATAAGATAAACTTAGGAGTTCAGTGGTGTTTGTAGTGTTATGCACTTATCAAATTTGTTTAGTTCCAACACATTTTGATTACCCCCAAAGAAGACCCCTACCACTAGTTACTTGATAGCCTTCCCCTGATCTGTGTTCTATATATTTACATTTACATACTCTGAACATTTCAAGTGAGGGAGGTGGGTCTTGTATTAATCTGTTGCTTTCATTGGTTAATTAATAAAGAAACTGCCTAGGCCCATTTGATAGGCCAACCCTTAGGTGGGTGGAGTAAACAGAACAGAATGCTGGGAGAAAGAAGCCGAGTCAGGGAGTCGCCATGATTCTCCCATTCCAGACAGACGCAGGTTAAGAACTTTCCTGGTAAGCCAGCTCATGGTGCTACACAAAATATTAAAAATGGGTTAGAGCAATATTTAAGAGCTAGCCAATAAGAGGCTGGAGCTAATGGGCCAAGCAATGTTTAAAAGAATACAATTCCGGTGTAATTATTTTGGGGCATAAGCTAGCCATGCGGGCGGCCAGGTGCCAGGGACACAACCCTGCCGCTCATATTACAACATTCAAGTAAGAGTAATTGCACAGTAAATGACTATGCTGACTAGTTTTAGATCAACTTGACATAAGCTAGAGTCATTTGTGAAAAGGAAACCTCATTTGAGAAAATACGTTCACTAGATTTGTCTGCTCACTGCAGCATTGCTATCTTGAGTTTGCCATCCTGGTTGGTGTACGAGCACAGACGAAATCAGTTGTGAAGAGTAAGCCAGTAAGCAACCATCTTCTTTGGCCCCTGCTTCAGTTTCTGCCTCCAGGTTCCTGCAGTGGGAGTCCCTGCTCTTACTTTCCTCTACAGTGGATTTTTAACTGGAAGTGTAAGCTGAAGTAAACACAAGTTGCTTTTTGTCAATGGTGTTTTTTCCACCTACTTAAGACCCTTGTGTCTGATAATTTTAACAAATATTTTTGTTAGGGTACTCTAATTCTTGGGCTTTTATTTGAATGAAAGAGGCTAATTTTCTTAAGAAAATTACCGTTATAGGGTAATCAGAGTAGCACAAAAATCAGGGTAAAAATGTCCCTTCTACATTTTAAATGTCACCATATTTAAAATCTTTAAATCACCATATGTTTTAAATCTTGAAATATTTGTCATTTTGATTAACTTATTTATTTTTTCTGGTCTTGATTATTGAAAGGCTATACTTATTTTTTTTTTTCATTTAGAATTATAACAGGATAGAGTACTACAGACCACCAATTTGTTGTGAGGTTGTGTGTGTGTGTATGTGTTATCACTTGATGGTGTACTGATTTGTTCTTAATTTTTTGAATACAACAACTTAACTAGTTTTAAGAAATATCTTTAATAAATACTGAAGAGAACTCAAAGAAAACTTTGCATATTTGGAAGTTTTTGTTGATTACATACTTGAGATTCTTGACAAAAGTTTTGAAACTCATATAATCATGATGATTCTAAAGAATGATTTATACTTTTCCCTCTGTTAGAGAAAGAAAGAGAAGTTTTTTTCTATAAACATGTAATAAGATGGCAAATGAGAATAGGAAGTCCTTTGTGTAAGACTAAGACAGATTTTTAAAAAGGTGTTTTTAAAATAGAATTCCTTAATTTTGAGAGAATAGAAAATTTGTTGTATGTCTTGAATACAGTTTTACCAAAGAGTGGTTCTTTATTGGTTTGAAATCACATCTTTTTGGGTGTGGTGGTTCACGCCTTTAATCCCAGCACTTGGAGGCAGAGGTAGGGGAATCTGTGAATTTGAGGCCAGTCTGGTCTACAAAGTGAGTTCAAGGACAGCCAGGGTGGTTGCATAGAAACCCTGTCTTAGAAAAAAGCAAAAACCAAATAAAATCACATCTTTGTTCTTGCTCATGTTATTTCTAAAAGACTCTTCATAAAAGAGTGAACCCTATGGATCTAGGAAATCCCTCTTTTTCCCCAAGTGAAGAGAACTTCTCAAAGATCCTGTAACTTTCCTTGATTTATTTTCTTTTGAGACTTTCACATGGTCTTAGGGTCCATGACCTCTGGTGTTGGTCAGAGTTTCCATTCTTGGTTTCCCATGCTTAGGCTTATTTTTTTGCTTAGGCTTATTTTTTTTAAAGGCCTGAAGCTGCTAGTCTTTTTCTGACTTTAATATTAGGAACCTGATAACGACACAGATGCTCTTGTACCTAATGGTCTTTACAGGAATGGAAGAAAGTTTGGAAATTTTATAGACAAGGAACAAATTAGGGTACAGTACTAAACATCAATTTGTTTTTGTTAGTAATTTTGAAAAACTAAACATTACCATGAGGACCTAGACCGATGGTCAGTGTGTTTGTACACATACATATGTAGAGGCCAGAAGCTGATGTCAGGCATCTTCCTCATTGCTCTGTACCTTACTTTTGGAGACAGGTTTAATCTCTCACTAAACCTGGAGCTCATCAATTGTCTAGCCTTACTGGCCAGAAAGTCCCTGAGATTCTTCTGCCTCTTTCTCCCCAGCACTGGACTGTAGACCTTTTATATGGGTAATGGGGACATGAACTCTGATCTAAATACTGCAAGTTCAAAATACTAGCTGAATGCTGATTTGTGGCAGAATCTTTGCTTGCCTTTTTCTAGCTTTTCTTGTTTGTGGGTAATTCTTTTTTAAAAAAATATTTATTTATTTATTTATTTATTATGTATACAATATTCTGTCTGTGTGTATGCCTGCAGGCCAGAAGAGGGCACCAGACCCATTAAAGATGGTTGTGAGCCACCATGTGGTTGCTGGGAATTGAACTCAGGACTTTTGGAACAGCAGGCAATGCTCTTAACCTCTGAGCTATCTCTCCAGCCCTGATAGTTCTTGCTACTCTTGATTTGTGGATGATATATTACATCGTATGGCCATCTTTTAGTTTCTCTGCCTACAATTTTCCTTGGTGTGTGAGTCTACACTTCTTCCTTTTATAAGGCATCACTCATGGACTAGGACCCACCCTAATGTCCTCATTTTCACTTGCAAACTGCTGTGCAACTGGTTTCTAAATCAGAACACTCAACGAGATGGGGTTAGTCCTTTGGCATGTCCTCCATTGATGAATGGCAGCATTTAACACAAAGGTAGTAAGATCTAGTGACTTCCATCAGTAATGACTAGGACATCAGGAAGGCAGGGAATGAGCTAAGGTAAGTCTTGAGCTTTAGACTTAACAGATTGTGATGGTCCCATTAGCTGGATAAGAGTAGAGTCGGATTGGGGAAAGCAAATTTAGAACTAGTGACGATAAGTGGAATTTGTTATAAGCATGCTGAATTTGGAACTGTATTCAAATCTCAGAATTTAGGGGTGAGATCTGCCTATAGATAATAGTTTTGCTGTCATAATTTTTAGGTTTTGAAGGAGGGAAACCTAAAAAGACAGCTCAAGTGAGAAAGTTTGTTGGAATAGATGCTTCTGTCCTATTTCAGAAAATAAGATCTTTTAGAAGATCTACTCCTTTACTCTGTCTCAGTTCTAGTAACACATCTAGATACTAGATTTAGTTGCTGAAGTGGTAGTTGCATGAACAGAAGTAAAGTCACCAGTCCCTGACAGCTGCGAGTCAGCCTCTGGGCATCTTGCTAAATTTTTGAATATAATTATACAGTAGACTTCCTTTAGCAAATTCTGTGTTCTCAGCTATAATTATAACTTCTTTTCTTGCCTGTAGCCTGTTCTTTGTCTTACTACTCTCCTTCCTATCTCCCCCTGCTGGTTAGAATTATTCTCCGGTCATTGGGATCTGAGAAATTAGGGAGCTGTTCACTGTGATTTTCTTTCTTAAAGAGAAAGCCACCTTTGAATATCATTTTCTTCTTTCCATTCTACAGTGCATTCCCCCAATATAAAGCAATGTGTTAAAGCAGAGACTAAGCAATGTTATATCATAAAGTTTTATTTTAAAGAATATACAAATACCAATTAGTCACTTATAAACTTGATATACAAATGTCAGAAAATAACCACCTCAACTTAACTGTTAATAGTAGCTGTGGTACTGGCTACTATTGCTCAAGACTCTTTATTTTGAAAACCTTAAATATGCATCATGATATATTACTCATAACACACTATTTGGCTAGTTATATATAAAATGAAACACTACAGCTGCTGACAGATGTCATTAATGACTTGTAGATTCTTCAAAAAGGAACTGATAGACTTGTGATTCAGGAAGCTGAGTCATTATAGCCAAAGATAACACACTTACAGTTTTAAGACTTTTCTTGGCCCTTGTTATTTTATACAGTTTTAAAACAATATTTTTCTCAGTTATAATTGTTCATTGTAAAGTAAATCAAGAAATAAAAGCACTATAAGGCAAATGCCACAGTTGCAATTATTTCAGGTACAGTTATTCAGTTGATTCTGAAAAAAAGTTGGGGGGAGGCTTAAGTAGAAACAGAATATTTGCTTATTCTAAAATTATATTCCCAAGGTGCTCACAGTTTATAAAGGAAAAGCAGTAGGTTTATAAAAAAGCACCAGACTTTCTGAATAGAACATGTGGTCAGGGTGAACTTGGCCCATAATAAGACTATGATTTGATAAGCCAAAGAGAGAACAGAATCACTTTTGTGGATTTCTTCTGCAGAGACCTTTTCCATCTCAGAGCCCCATTTCTAGAATACAGTGGTCACCTTGAGGTTACTGACTTCTGGGTAAATGAGAAAACACTGAAATAGTATTGTGTGGTCCTGAAGGTAGAGTTCAGTGGTAGATCACTTACGTAGTATGTACAAATCCATGAAATCAGTCACCCCCACAAACCCCAGCATAGAAAGTGTTATTAAGTTAGGTAATGGAAAAATAGAATAAAATATTTAAATATTAAAACATGATTAACCAAATTGATAGATTTTATAAGATCTTTATATTATATCCCAAGATCTATATATACTAAGTTATTCTGGTCTTTCTCAATAATTCATAATACTTGATTTCAAACCAATTAAGAACTGTGATACTGTATAGTATTATTTGCAAGGAAAAGATTTTGGGCTATTTCAAATCATGTCTTTTTTGTGTAAAGGAAAAAGTCATTAGTCTGCATTTATAATCAGGACTGACTTCCTATAAAATAATTTATTTTAACTTTTTATTTATAGATTTTGAAATTTACAATTCTAAATACTGCAATAGTAAGTCATTGCATTTTTGCAAGAAGCAGAAAGCACAATAAACACAAAGTCAGAGCTACAAATAAAACATTGGAGCACACTGTGAAAGGGAAGATGTTCAGGAAGCTGATGCCAACGATGTTACATAGCCGGCCTTACTACACAGAGAGAAAGGTGAAGTCAGTGTGTAAGGGAGAGAAAGAGCATGGTAATAGGTGGCAAGTACTAAGCAAGCATTTACTGTGTGGTAGGCACTGTTCTAAGCATTTTGTGCACATGAGAGCATTTAGTTCTTCCAACTAACTAGTAAATTAGAAACTCATTTTTAGGTGAGGTAGCTGAGGTTCAGTGGACTTCTAGAGCTCATTTTCTTATCATTTGTCTTAGAGTTTCTGTGGCCGTGGAGAAAGACCATGACCATAGCAACTCTTACAAAAGGAAAACCATTTAATTTTGGTGGCTTATGTTTTCTGAGGTTTAGTCCGTTATCATCATTGTGCGACATGCTGGAAAAGTAGCCAAGTGTCCTTTATCTTATCTTGCAGGAAACAGAAAGTGATCTGAGAAACCGGGCAGTATCTTGAGCTCTTGAGCATATATGAGACCTCAAAGTTGGCCTCCATAGTGATACACTTCCACTAGCAAGAAGAAACTTATTCCAACAAGGTCACACCTCCCAACAGTGCCACTCCCTCTGGGAGCCACTATTTTTTTCAAACAACCACAACTGATTCCCACTGATTTCATGAAACTGATATGCTCCATCTGTTGCTACAACAAATATGGTTTCTGCAGTTTTGTTTCATTTTTCTTGGCATTTTTAAGGCAGTGGAGTCCTGAAAAATTAATGAATCAGCTTAACAATACTTCAGCAGCAAGTACAGTGTCTTTGTAGTTGGAAAAATACACGCAGCACAAAAGACATTAGTTACCTGAATAAAGGCTTTATATAGTAATTTCACTTCCTTAAGTCCTGCTTTTCATAATTGTCAAGGAAAGTAAATAGATGAAAAGTAAATATAAAGTATATGTGAAATTACATTTTAAAGAATAATATGTGTGTGTGCATGTTTGTGTGTGTGTTCATGTATTGTGCGTGTGCATGTGCGTGTGTGTGTGAAAACCACTGGAGCTTGCCATTTCTGCTAGACTGGCTGATCATCAAGCTCTAGGGTCTCCCTATGTTCTCTCCCTCTAGCACTGAGATTACAGATCATGTAGTACATGCCACACAGTCTGGCTTTTATGCGTATGCTACGAATACAAAATCAGGCTGTTATATTTGTGCAATAAGCACATTGCCCAGTGAACCATCTCCCCAACACTGATTCTTTTTTTTTTTTTTTTTTTTTTTTTGGTTTTTCGAGACAGGGTTTCTCTGTGGTTTTGGAGCCTGTCCTGGAACTAGCTCTTGTAGACCAGGCTGGTCTCGAACTCACAAGAGATCCGCCTGCCTCTGCCTCCCAAGTGCTGGGATTAAAGGCGTGCGCCACCACCGCCCAACACTGATTCTTAAGGCAGAGATTGATTTGAATTTTTGTAAATTTCTAGCTAATTGGAGCATTTTGTTTCTTTAACAGAGTTTTCTATGGTAATCTAACTAAATTAACATTATTTTGGGTATAGAAATAATGCAATTCCATAGTTGGTCTTCTGTAAAATATTTTATCTTAAAAGTGTTTCCTTTTTACTTGACAAATGGACATAACATTGTTGATTTAAGATAGACCTGTGAGCTGTTTTGTTTGTTTCTCTTTCTGCTTTTTCCTCCTTTTGACTGGCAGAATCAAATGAACAATAATCTTTGATAATAGCCTCTAGTGTTGTTCTTCTATAGAAATAATAAAACTGGTATAATTTATTTTATTATTAGATATTCTCTTTCCCCCTTTTCTTCTTTTAAAATTTTCCCGTCATATTATTATTCTTTGAAGTCCTAAGACCTAATGTTTAAATTGTTATGGAGATCCACTTTTAAGAAAAAGCTCATAATTTGTATGAGAGGTGTAGGCTTGATTTGACATTCCCTGTTGTACACGTGGAGCAGTTTTTTGTTGTTTTTATTTTGTTGTTTTTTTTTTTAACCTTAAAACCAATGTGGCCAGGAGATAACTGCTTGTGAAAATGGTAGAGTTTGGTGTTTATTGTTATAATAAGCCCAACTACCATAGCATGCTATTCTTCTCTACAACTGCTCAATATTGTCTTGCTGCTGTTGATAAAATGGATCTTCTTCTAACTGCTTCCAGTAGGTATAGACTAGGTTAGAGGATAGGTATGTTAAATACCAAGTGTAGCTTCAAGCTCCCTTTGGAAACTATAGTAAATAATATCATGCAAAACAGTGTTTCAAATTTTAAAAGCAACCATGGAGGTTTGGTATTACCTGTGTAGTCTGAAATAAAAATTCATTAGCCCTATGATTTTGTAGGGTTGAGTTGAGTCCCATGTTGGTCCTCTCTGGCTTTTGTAATTCTGTGATCCCAGTAGTCATCTGGGAAGTTGAAAACCAAAAATGAAAGAGTTGGGAGAGGGAACTGGGATATATGACTAAAGACTTGTGGTGTAGTAACTTGTAGGGGTTTTGTGACCCTTCTCATCCCCATCCCCCGTCCCTCAGGGCTCAGAGGTACTGGGAAGTAATATGTGTACCACCATGTATGCCTTGTGGTAGTATTAACTAAGATGATGAACATACATGGTTCTCTCCATCTTGATGTTACCAACCAAGGTAGAAGTCAAGTCGCATGGTTGTTGTTTTCTTTTTTCTTTTTTTTTTTTTAGAGTTGTTTCATTTTATTTTTTTTAATTTCTTTTTTTTATTAATTAATTTATTTAATTATTAAAGATTTCTGCCTCTTCCCCGCCACCACCTCCCATTCCCTCCCCCTCCCCCAATAAAGTCTTCCTCCCTCCTCAGGCCAAAGAGCAAGCAGGTTTCCCTGCCCTGTGGGAGGTCCAAGGACCACCCACCTCCATCCAGGTCAATTAAGGTGAGCATCCAAACTACCTGGGCTCCCACAAAGCCATTACGTGCAATAGGATCAAGAACCCATTGCCATTGTTCTTCAGTTCTCAGTAGTCCTCATTGTCCATTATGTTCAGCGAGACCGGTTTTGTCCCATGCTTTTTCAGACCCCGGCCAGCTGGCCTTGGTGAGTTCCCGATAGAACATCCCCATTGCCTTAGTGTGTGGGTGCACCCCTCGCAGTCCTGAGTTCCTTGCTCGTGCTCACGCTCCTTCTGCTCCTCCTTTGGCTCGTGAGACTTCAGTCCAGTGCTCCAATGTTGGTCTCTATCTCTCTCTTCTTTCATCGCCTGATGAAGGTTAATATTCAGGAGGATGCTTATATGTTTTTCTTTGGGTTCACCTTCTTATTTAGCTTCTCTAGAATCACGAATTATAGTCTCAATGTCCTTTATTTATGGCTAGAAACCAAATATGAGTGAGTACATCCCATGTTCCTCTTTTTGGGTCTGGCTTACCTCACTCAGGATAGTGTTTTCAATTTCCGTCCATTTGTATGCAAAATTCAAGAAGTCATTGTTTTTTACTGCTGAGTAGTACTCTAATATGTATATATTCCATACTTTCTTCATCCATTCTTCCATTGAAGGACATCTAGGTTGTTTCCAGGTTCTGGCTATTACAAACAATGCTGCTATGAACATAGTTGAGCATATACTTTTGTTGTATGTTTGGGCATCTCTTGGGTATATTCCCAATAGTGGTATTGCTGGGTCGAGAGGTAGGTTGAACCCGACTTTCCTGAGAAACCGCCACACTGCTTTCCAAAGTGGTTGCACAAGTTTGCATTCCCACCAGCAATGGAGGAGAGTGCCCCTTTCTCCACAACCTCTCCAGCAAAGGCTATCATTGGTGTTTTTGATTTTAGCCATTCTGACAGGTGTAAGATGGTATCTTAATGTTGTCTTGATTTGCATTTCCCTGATTGCTAAGGAAGTTGAGCACGATCTTAAGTGTCTTTTGGCCATTTGAACTTCTTCTGTTGAAAAGTCTCTGTTCAGCTCAGTGCCCCATTTTATAATTGGATTGATTAACCTTTTACGGTCTAATTTCTTGAGTTCTTTGTATATTTTGGAGATCAGACCTTTTTCAGTTGCGGGGTTGGTGAAGATCTTCTCCCAGTCAGTGGGTTGCCTTTCTGTCTTAGTGACAGTGTCCTTTGCTTTACAGAAGCTTCTCAGTCTCAGGAGGTCCCATTTATTCAATGATGTCCTTAGTGTTTGTGCTGCTGGGGTTATACGTAGGAAGTGTTCTCCTGTGCCCGTTGTTGTTTTCTTAATGACATCATTGTCCAAGTTACATGTCTGTTTCTCTCTTGATGAGATCATTAGCCAAGATGGCAATAAAGCAACATGGTTACTTCCTGCCTGTGCTGAGCTTAGCTCTGATTAAATGAGTTTATTCAGTCTCAGGGCACAAATCCCTGTGGGATCCATACACCTTACAATTAACTGTGGACAGTCACCCCTTTTTCTTCAAAAACAAATACCTGCACCCAATGCCCATAGGTGTCTCTTGTTTGGGGAGTACATGGAGAAACTTGGAAGGAAAAAGTGACCAGTATGAGCATAAAAGCCTAGCTTGGCTCAGACCAGACAAGGTAGATGTGGCTATTGTGGTAGTTCGAATGTAACTGGCCGTCATAAACTCATAGAGAGTGGCACTGTTAGGAAGTGTGACTTTGTTCCAGTAGGTAGTGTCTTGTTGGAGGAAGTATCACTATGGAGGTGGGCTTTGAGGTCTCATATACTCAGTCTACTTCCTGTTGTCTGCATATCAAGATGTAGACAACACCCATGTCTAACCACATGCTGCCATGTTCCCTGCCATGTTAATGGACTGAACCCCCACTCTGTGAACTGCCACAATTAGATGTTTTCCTTTATGAGAGTTGCTGTGGTTGTCATGGGGTCTCTTCACAGCAATAGAAAACCTAACTAAGACCATTGTGACTCTCCATATTGACTGAAATTTAAGTTCCTGGAACAGCATTACTTAAAGTAGTTAATCCTGTTTTATAACTATAGTAGTCTTGTGTAGCACTTTTACACAGTTAGAAAAGCAACTGACTGGGAACTGTATTGTCTAAAGTAGTGTGTAAGCTAACCGCACGTATCCATTCTGTTCTCCTTTCTCCCAAACCTTATCTAAGGGCCCTACGTTCTCTGAAGGACCCTTATTATAAAGGAAAAGAAGGGAGAATCCTGTACCCACTTGCATTGTTTAGCTTCATAGCCATCAGACAACTATAAAAGTCTGAGAGAGAAGGAAAAAAAAAAGGACACTTTTTTCTTCCCAGGAAGGAACAGTACCATGCAAGCAGCTTTTAACTCCAAGGCACAGCAGCAAAGTAAAGCTCCTCCTTTATTCTTCAAAAACATTAGAAATATCACCATATATGACACCAAATACATTACAGGGATTTTGGATTCCTTTTAGGGTTTCCTGGTGATACAGGGGAAAGTTGGGAACCCCCTCTTGGAATTCTTAGTCTCATTAATCAGATAAGTTAAGAACAGGGCTGGGTGTGGTGGTGCACACTTTTTATACCAGCATTGGGAGCCAAAGGCAGAGGCAGGCAGATCTCTTTAATTAGAGACTAGCCTAGTCTACATCATGAATTCTAGGCCAGCCAGAGTTGCATCAAGAGTCTCAAACCCAAAGAATAATAGTTTAAGAATGAACTCAAATGGAAACCAAGGACAGTTTTATTAGAGCGTAAAGAAAACCCCCAGGGCAGGGCAGCCCTAAACTTAAATTGCTACCTGGAGGAGGGGATCCTGTGACAGCATGGAAGGCAGCAGTGGTAGACAGACAGCTGTAAGGAGGGAGGGCTTAGAGCTGTGTTCTCCACCTGTGTGCTGCCTTTGGCATGGAAAGACTCTGACAGGGGTCACCTAAGATCACTGGAAAACACAGATGTTCATAACAGTAGCAAAAATTACAGTCATGAAGTAGCAATGAAAATAACTTTATGGTTG
Organism: Chionomys nivalis; assembly: GCF_950005125.1. Classification (NCBI taxonomy): domain Eukaryota; kingdom Metazoa; phylum Chordata; class Mammalia; order Rodentia; family Cricetidae; genus Chionomys; species Chionomys nivalis. Next base: position 6,289,660 of record NC_080104.1, read on the forward strand.
GCGGTCACCACAGCATGAGGAACTGTTGTGGGAGCTGCAGGCTGCGTTCTGCCACCCAGCTCCCGGCTGCCTGGCTAGCTTTGCCCCAACATAACAACACACAAACTGCATTCTTTCAAACACTGCCTGGCCCATTATATCTAGCCTCTTCTAGGCCAATTCTCACTTATTAATTTAGCCCATTTCTAATAATCTGCGTAGCACCACTAGGTGCGCTTACCGGGAAAGATTCAGCATGTCTGACCTGGCGTCTGGCTGCATCACGTCTGGCTCTGAGAGGAGCTGCCCTGCATCTGAGCTCACTTCCTCTTCCTCCCAGCATTCTGTTCTGTTTACTCCACCCACCTATGTTCTAACCTATGAGGCCAAGCAGTTTCTTTATTAATTAACCAATGACCTTCCTCCATCAAGGAACTGTATTAAAGGATCATATTATTAAGAAGGCAGAGAACCACTGGTTTAGAGAAAGACTGAGAAATACCAAAATGTTGGGGAAACCCAAATTGTTAACTAAACAAAAAACAAAATTGTATACTTAGAGAAGAAATAGAAGAAGAGGAAAAGTTAAGCTTTTTCTGAATTCAGAGAAGTGCCTCCATCTTGGACTTGAAAGCCATCTTATAGTCAAAACAAACTAGGTTTATTCTTGTTTGTGATTAAATCTGTTTCTCAAGGAATGGGCTATGCCCCACCTATAACCTTAACTGCAAATGGTTCTTTACTGCCTGTTCCAGGAATGGCAATCATGCCTTTGTTTCAGAAAGCTTTTATGACTACCTTGGACCCATATCTTTGTTTCAGAAGGTTGTTATAACTAACTTGTTGTGCTTTTGTTCTGCTTCTGCTACCCTGCCAATTTGCATTTCAATTCCCCATTTGAAAACCACTTCTCCAGAGCTATAAAATCACTTATTTTACCCATGTCCAGTGCTAATCTTTTGAGTTCCACCTTTGGAAGAGACAGCCTATATACATGAATAGAGCTTGCTTTAATTAATTTTGCCATGATTTAGGTCTCTGGTCTTTCTTCTCACATCTGTATGATTAACACATGTTGTTAATGGTGCTGAACTATCTTTCCAGCCCTCAATTTTGTTTTTCAGCATAGGATTTTGCTTCTAGATTTTAACTAGCTATGTCACATCGGCTAGCTTTGAACTTAAATTCTTTCTGCCTTTAGTCTGCCAAGTGTTGAAATTTCAAGCACATGATACAATGCCTAGGTGTATCACTTATTTTCATTTTTATCTATTTATTTATTTTGCAGTGCTTGGATTTATTCAGGGTATCAAAAATGTTAAACAAACTCTGTACTGCTGAGCTTTGTCTCTAGATGCTTGCCCGCTCCACAGTCTTGCTGAGAGCGACAGTCTGTTTTTATTCATTTGGGGAGTGATTAATATGGAGAAGGTCTACATAGTATGAATATAATGGACATTTGGTCTGTTACATAAATCTTTTTCTAATACTTCATATTTATTTTTTCATTTAGGTTTCTACTGTACATAAAATATTTTCTATTTAGTCTAAATTCATTACTTAAGTTTATCTTCCATAACTTGGGTACATTCTAAGATTATAAAAATATCTGCCGGGCGGTGGTGGCGCACGTCTTTAATCCCAGCACTTGGGAGGCAGAGGCAGGCGGATCTCTGTGAGTTCGAGGCCAGCCTGGTCTACAAAGGGAGTTCCAGGACAGGCTCCAAAGCTACAGAGAAACCCTGTCTCAAAAAAAAAAAAAAAAAAAAAAAAAAAGATTATAAAAATATGTTGTGGTGACCTCTGTAGGATCAGGACGGAACCAGGAACCTCTGTGGGAGCAGGTCTGAGCCAGCTACCTCTGTCAGAGCAGGCCCTTGCAAATGACCTCTGGAGGAATAGGTACAAGGGAGCAACTGCCAAGGGAGCAGGTTCAAGCCGGAAACATATGCAGGAACAGATCTGAGCCAGGGACATCTGTAGAAAAAGGCCTGAGCCAGAGACCTCCATCATAGAAGGTCTGAGCCAGCAACCTCTGCTAGAGAAGGTACAAGGGAATGACCCCCAAGGGAGCAGGTCTAAGCTAGACACCATCTGAGCCTTGGATGCATTGGCACCTTGAAGATTGATCACCAGAGACACAGAGCCCCAACTACATCAATCAGAGGAAAAGATGAGAATACAATGTAAGAACACACTCAACACCACAAAGAGCAACACGAAACCAACAAATTCAGTGGCACTACAACAGTAAGACTTGAACACCCAAGTTCAAGATGAAGCAGAAGAAAATGACCTAAAAAAAAAACTTAAGGAGAATGTTTGAGGCCTTTAAAGAAGAAATGAATAATTCCCTCAAAGAAATGGAGGAAAAGATAAACAAGAAATTGGAAGACATCAACAAATCCCTTAAAGAAATGCAAGAAAAAGCAATAAAACACTTGACTTGAAAGACTTGAAAACTGAAATAGAGAAAATAAAACACAAACCGAGGGAATTCTGGAAACAGAAAATATGAGAAAATGATCAGGAGCCACAAATGCAAGCATAAACAGAGGAATAACAAGAGATGGAAGAAAGGATCTCAAGTGCTGAAGATACAGCAGAGGAAATAGACTCATTGGTCAAAGAAAACATTAAGTCTAACAAAAACTTAACACACAATATACAGGAAATATGGGACACCATGAAAAGAACAAACCTAAGAATAATAGGGATAGAAGAAGAAATCCAACTCAAAAGCACAGAAAATATATTCAACAAAATCGTAGAAGAAAACTTTCCAAACCTAAAGAAAGATATGTATATAAAGATATAATATGCTTACAGAACATCAAATAAACTGGATCAAAAAAAGTCCCCCCCGTCACATAATATTCAAAACGGCAAACATTTGGAATAAAGAAAGAATATTAAGAACTGCAAAGGATAAAGGCTAAGTATCAAATAAAGGCAGACCTATCAGAATTACACCCAACTTTTGAATGGAAACAATGAAAGCCAGAAGGTCCTGGTTAAGCATTATGCAGACATAAGGAGACCATGGACAACAGACCAGACTACTTTACCCAGCAAAACTTTCAATCACCATAGAAGGACAAAACAAGATATTCCACAACAGAGGCAGATTTAACCAATACCTAATCTCAAACCCAGCCCTACATAAAGAACTAGAAGCAAAACTCCAATCTATGGAAGTTAGCTACATACACAAAAACACGGACAATAGATGACCATATTCCAGCAAGTCCCAAAGAAGGGAAACATATACACAGTAACATCACCAACACCAAAAACTCAACAGGAACTAGCACTCACTGCACATTAATATCCCTTAATATAAATGGATTCAACTCACCTTTAAAAAGAGATATCTCTATTGCATATCCCCCTTCAAATGTAAACAAACATAAACAATCATTTAGGGAATTTGTACATAGTTCTTTTCAAACTGCTTCCTGCTTTTTTTCTGGGGCTAAGTAATTTTCTGGGGGGGCAGCTCACAGAGACTTTTCGGTGGAATCTTGGTCCATCAAGACACATCAACCTGGAGGGAATCCACAGGTTCTCATCCTCTGTAGAAACAAAAGCAGAACCTCTTTTCCAAAACAACATATCCTTAGACCCAAGATACTTTTAAAATATATATGCTGGTTTAGCTTAGCAGCCCATACAATGAAATGTCTCTCTGTACTTAGCTCCTTTACAGTCAAAAAATTCAAAGAAAAGACAATTATATACATAATCCAGACTCTCTGTATATTCCATCTTTGTGTGGCTTATTTTACTTCATTCCTTTTATCTATGACTGTCTGTACTCTGTCCCTTTATAGATTTTAATTTTTTTTATAACCATTTACATTTATAACTGTATATTCTTTGTTTCTCTCCCAAGCCTATATACATTTATCCCACTGTGACCCATTCAGAGATCTTTTTTTTTTTATCTGAATCTGTGTTTATTTTGTATCTATAATCCTTTTCTGACAAGGACTGATTTTGAAAATGCAAAGCGGTATGGCTAGGACTACGGCTGCCTTGCCTTTTGGCTCCATCCAGTCCAACATGGTAGGGGTATATTCTCTGCCTCTGAGACTCTCGGTGGGAGCCAAGCTCACCACCTTAGCTCTGGAAACCAGTTGGCCCATGTTGCCAGCCTCCTGAAAGAGCTATAGTTCGTGCTGGCAAGCAGGGCCCAGGAAGCCGCTATTTTGAAACTGTGGCTTTTTTGTTGTTGTTGTTTTTTGTTTTGTTTTGCTTTTTTTTTTGTTGTTGTTGTTGTTGTTTGCTTTTTGCTACCATTGATTCAGGATAACCTCTCTTAAAGGAATCATGCCTCTGCTTACTTCTAGCAAACAAAGCCCACCCAAAAAAATCCTGCTTCCAAAAAGCCATGCTTAATTCTGTTCTTTTATGTCTAGAATTACTTTTTAAACTTTCTCAGGTTTTACATGGATATAGTCAACCATGTTTCGCATGCCAATTTGTTGGGGAGGCTGGTTGTTCATTTTCCATCTGCCCAGAGTAGAAATTATCACACTGAAGCTATATTAGTTGCAATACTACTGTTTGGCCAATACCTTAAGCATATTTCTAGCTAGCTCTTACATCTTAAATTTAATCCATTTCTATTATTTTATATTTTACCACAAGGCTCTTGGCCTACTGGCAAAGTTCTGGCTGATGGCTTGCATCTTTCTCCTCTGGCAGGTACGTGGTATCTCCCTGACCCTGCCTACTCTCTGCATGTATATCTCTTCCAGGCTGGCTATATTCTGTTAAGCCATTGGCCAAAAACAGCTTTATTCATTAACCAATAAAAGCAATACACATAGAAGGACTTTCCACACCAAGGACCAGATGGTTCCAGTTCAAAATACTACAAGAAGTATTTTCAAAAAAGAACTAATACCAATACTCCTCAAATTGTTCCACACAATAGAAACAGAAAGAGCCTTGCCAAACTATTTTTATGAGGCTACAGTAGTCCAGATACCCAAACCACATAAAGAAACAAACAACCTACCTCAAGACCCAGCAATACCAATTTTCAGTGTATACCCAAAGGGCATAAGCTTAATCGTACCACAAGGGCTGGTGCTCAACTATGTTCATAGCAGCATTATTTGTCATAGCCAGAACATGGAAACAACCCGAATGCCCCTCAACTGAAGAATGGATAAGGAAATTTGATACATGTACACAATGGAGTACTACACAGTAGAAGAAATTATTATGCTTTGAAGTTTGCAGGCAAATGGATTGATCTAGAAAACATCATATTGAGTGAGGTATTCCAGACCCAGTCAGACAAATATAATATGTACTCACTCATAAGTGGCTTTTAAACATAAAGAAAAAAAAATACCAGACTATAAGTCACAATTCCAGAGAACTTAGACAACAGTGAGGACCCTAAGAGACATTCGTAGATCTAATCTACATGGCAAGTAGAGAAAGACAAGATTTCCTGATTAAATTGGGAGCATGGCAATCATGACAGAGGGCATAAGGGGAGATGAGAGGAGAAAAATACATAATTCAATAAAAACAATTTTAAAAAATATTTGTTGACATTACAGAGTTAATTTTTATGCTTAGATCATTGACCCATCTGTCATATTTTAGAGTGGTATAGGAAGTGAAAGAGAGTCCATGCAGATATGGCCACATATGTAAAAGAACTTGGCTTCCGTGCTTAGCATACAAACTAAGTAATGAAAGAAAACAGTAAAAAGAAGCTAGAGATCCACTTTAGCCTACTCTTTGACAATTTACTGTTAGAATTTGACAATTCTAAGTAACCACATACTCGTGAGCCTCTCATTTTGGTGAAACTGTTTATATGCCACTAGGATGTTCTTTTAGTTATTGTTGTTTCAAGTAAGTTAATATATTAAAGAGCATGAACATAGATTTAAAGTGAAAGGATTTTCATTGTGTGGCTTTAACCAGGTTCTTCAACTTCTTGTACTCGAGTGAAGGTTAAAAGATTACTTCATAGCCGGGCAGTGGTCATGCAGGCCTTTCATCCCAGCACTTAGGAGGCAGTGGCTGGCAGATCTCTGTGAGGTCGAGGCCAGACTGGTCTATAGAGTGAATACAAGTGCAACCTCCACAGCTATACAGAGAAACCTTGTCTCCAAAAACCAAAAAGCAAAAAAACATAAGAAAAAAATTACTTTATAAAGAATAAATAAGGTGGTGAAATCCCTACGTTGCTCTTGCTTTGTTAGCTTCTTCCTACGTACTGGAGAGTTATAAAGACTTCAGTCAACTATTTTTCTCATTTTAAACCATCCTGTTTTTGTCTGTTTCCCTGGAGTGATGTTCCCTGTTTTCTCTCCTTTTGATAGACAATTTCTCTGAGGAGTCCCTGTTATTCACTGTTTCTCCAGTCTGTCTTAAACGCTTCAAAATTAGGGCAGCAACATCCTTAACCAGTGTAGTCTATGATTAACCAATCACTTCCTTATTATTATAATCATTGGCCATACCCAGTCTACTTGAAACTTGCGGCTAGTATATTTGCAAACTCCTCCTTTGTATGTTTTTTTCATTGTTTTTCAGCTTATGACTCTCTTGATTTTCCCATTTCTCAAGTCTCCTCAGTTTACTCTGCATACAGCTTTCCTCTGTTCTTCCTTACCTTTTAATTTGGAAAGCATAGCCCATCCGTTTATCATCCCCCCTTTGAAAAAAAATTTATCTGCACTCATTACTTGATGATTTCATGTCTTTAAATAGAGACCAACCTAGTGCTTAACCATCTCAAATTCCATGTGATTTTGACCTCCTGATTTGCTTTCATCTTATTTTACCTGTAGTCTTCCTTGTCTCTTGATGGAAATTCTTTCTTTTGGCACAGCCACAAACAGTGCTTATAACTTTGACCTGTATTTCTACTTGGTCTTTGTTTATATGTAATAAAGATGATATAAACTATATTTAATATAGGATATTGAATTCACTTTTAAAATTGTTTTTTCTAGCTATTGTTTTATATAATCTCTACATTATTTTGTTTTCTTCCAATTTCAGTTGTTTAAATCTCCTATCTAGTTACATTGTATAGTAGGTGTATTTATTAATACTAAAATTTTATTGGCTAATTTAACTTAATACTAAACAGCTTTAGAAGCATGATTCAATGAATGTTTTATTTCTGGATATAATATTAATATTCTTGGGTTGGTATAACATGAAATTTAGAGTTCCTACAAATGTATCTCATAATAGGTTACTGATTGGTACTAGTTTTCCTTTAGTACCTTTCATTTTGGAATTAAATTTGAAGTTAAATTAGAGATAATTACTTGAATTGAAAATATTTTTATGTGTATGGGTGTTTTGCTTACACATATGTCTGTGTACTCTGTGGGTACCTGGTACCTGCATAGGCCAGACAAGATGTTGGATCCTGTGGGACTATAGTTTCAGATGGCTGTGAGCTGCCATGTGGTGGCTGGGAATTGAAGTTAGGTCCTCTGGAAGAGGAGCCAGTGCTCTTCATTGGGGAGCCATCTCTCCAGGCCCAACCTGAATTTTTAAGAGTAGCATTTTCTTAGATTTTGGAATGACTGCATGTATGATTAAACCCTTGCAAGGATAACTAAATGGAGATGTGTTTTAAAGGAAAAGGTTAAAAGACAAGGTGCTATTCCATCCAGATTACCTAGCTCTGTTTTCTGATCTATTTAGGTTGAAATTTAGGCTCTAGCATTGCCATCTTAAACCACAGCCTAGTTCCACATTTACTTCTATGAAAACATAGTCTCCCTAAATTAGAGTTTTTTAAATGCTTTGGAAATTGACACTTTGAGAAGACATGCTCATTTTTTTGACATGTTCATCTTTTATCCTATTTTATTTCTTTTAGAGTTGTTACAGATAATGAAACATTTTATTAGAAACAGGCAAAGCAGATGATGAGAGTGGAAGGTAGACATTGACAAGGCAATTTTAGAATAAAAAGATGCCCCAAAGTGAAAAGTTTTCTTTCTTGACTAAAAGTCAGAAATACCCTTAGGTTGTCTTTCTGGAGTTTAGAGATGCCAGAGATTGGTTTAAACAAAATGTTTCTCTTTTTGCGGTGGCCAAAGTTCGAGGAACTAGCAGAGAGGTCTGTCTCAGGCTTTTCACCTAAGGACTACTCTTTCCTTGGAATCACTTGAGACTGTGACATCTCCCTTTGGCTTCCCTAGTCACTAATCTATTCTTAACTCCAAGGCAGAGCAACTCAGTATTAACGCACTCTGGGAACCTATACTGCTATATGTGTGCTCTTCGTTCTTTCTTTCCAATGCCCTACATATAAAATGCATCTAAAACCTTCTGTGGCTCATGATTATTATTTATTTTTTAATTTGTGAGATGAGAATATGAAAGCTACTAGTTTGGAGTGGCTTTAGTGACAGTTGAGTTGCTAGGGCCCTCTCAAAATAAGCACAAGAACTGAAAAAAGCCTGTTTGTTGTCAAAATATAACTCAAATATTCCTGTATCATCTTTATGTGCTTGGTATAAGAGGTCTATATAAAAAATTAGTTGTAATGATTTTTTTAACTGTCATAAAATAAAGCTGCCTAATGACTGCTTTCACCTTGCTTGCAGGATTTTATTCTTTTAAGGCAGTTATTTACTAGAACTGAAAAATGACTTAAAGAGTGTCTTTTATTAAGGTGCAGGTCTGAATTTTATTTTGGGCATGTTAGGTCAGTGGAATCATGTACAGGCTGATAGTTGGCATTGGTATTAGCAGGTGATCATGATCCAGACTTCTTGAGATAGTCCAGTTTTATATCTGTGTACCTGCCTTAGTTATTTCTAGTGCTGGCATAACTGGCTGTCTACATGTAGAAGAATGCAAATAGACCCATATCTGTCACCGTGAACAAAACTCAAGTCCAGATGGATCAAAGACCTCAACATAAAGCCAGCCACACTGAACCTCATAGAAGAGAAAGTGGGAAGTACACTTGAACATGCATTCAATGTACAGGAGACATTTTAAAAATATAACTCCAGTAGCATAGACACTGAGAGAAACAATTAATAAATGGATCCTGTTGAAACTGAGATGCTTCTGTAATCCAAAGTACACGGTCAACCAGACAAACAACAGCCTACAAAATCGGACAGGATCTTCACTAACCCCACACCTGACAAAGAACTGATCTCGAAAAATATATAAAGAACTCAAGAAGCTTCACATCGAAAGACAAGTAATTCAACTAAAAATAAAGGGCTACAGCTCTAAATAGAGAACTGTGGACAAACCAATCTGAAATGGCCAAAAGAAACTTAAGGAAATGCTCAGCATCCGTAGTTATCAGAGATTTGTAAGTCAAAAAGAACTACCAATGATAGCTTAGTCTGGAGAGGATTTGGAGTAAGCGGAACACTCCTCCGTTGCTTTGGAAATCAGTATGATGATTTCTCAGAAAATTGAGAATCAATCTATCTCAAGATCCAGCAATACTAAACTTAGGCATATACCCAAAGGATGCTCAACCATACCACTAGGACTTTTGCTCATCTGTGTTTATAGCAGCAATATTTTTAATATCCAGAACCTGGAGACCCCTTAGATGCCCCTCAACTGAAGAGTGGATAAGGAAAATGTGGTATATTTACACAGTGGAGTACTACTCAGTGGTTAAAAAATAATGACACCTTGAAATTTGCAGGCAAATGGACGGAACTAGAAAAAACCATACTGAGTAAGGTAACTTAGACCCAGAAATATAAGTATAATATGTACTGAGCAATAAGTGACTTTTAGACATAAAGGAAAGAATAATCAGCCTACAGTCCTCAACTCCAGAGAGCCTAGACAACAAAAAATCCCCTAAGAGAGAGAAATACATGGATCAGCCTAGAAAGGTGAAAAAGACACTATGTCCTGAGGAAATTGTAACCATGGGGGCTGGACGGGAAGGGTGAAAGCAGAGAGGGGAGTAAAGAAGGGAAGTGGGGAAAATGTATAACAAAATTAAAACAATAAATTATAAGATAAAAATATTTAAGAAGTTAGAAAAATGCTATGTAGATAACACATATGATTAGTCTCAGATTGTTTTTATAATGTAACTTAACACTTTCGTGATTAAAAAATATGATTATTGTTAAAGCTAAAATTGTTTGAATACATTTTAGCATGTTTGGCTTGTAGTGGTGCCCTGAAAATGTTAAGTATATTAATACTGGATAAAGAATATATTCATTTAGATGATTATAGTTTAGAAATCAAATTTGTCATTGAAATGGCTTTAGCTGGCCCAAGCATGGCAAACATGGTCTGGTAGGCCTTGCCCTCCACTCGTCCTTCTTCCTTGCAAAAATTCTATTAGATTACATTTTTTTCTTAGTTTTTAAATTGATTTTTATTTTATTTTTTAATGTGCATTGATGTTTTGTCTGCATGTGTGAGGGTTTCAGTTACTTGGAGCTTGATTACTGACAATTGTGAGTTGCCATATAGGTGCTGGGAATTGAACTCTGGTCCTCTGGATGAGCAGGCAGTGCCCTTAATCACTGAGCCATCTCCAGCATGAGATTATATTCTTAAAGTTAGTCACCAAGGTCCATTCCTTTATTTGTCCACTTCCTCTTCCTGAGGCTGACCACCAAGGTCCAGCTATCAGAGTATTGAAGTCCAGCAATCAAATATCTCCTTTGGTTACTGTACTTAACATGTCCAATTAAAATTAAACACCTCATCCTAACGAGGGGTTTTCCCTCTTTACCATTATAAACCACCCTTTGCCTATGGACTACTTCTGTCTCCTTCCTACCCAGAGGCTGTCCTTTGTCTCCCTGTCGTCTTTCCTTGTCCCCCTTCTCTTCTCCCTTGTCTCTATCTCCTGTCTTTTTCTCTTATTCCCTGCTCTTTTTCCCTGTGGACCAGATCTTTGTGCTGAAAACTTGGTCTTGGGGTGTCTTATTTTGATACTGCCTTTATAGCTTGTAAAAATGATATATTGCATCATGATAAAACAGTTTTGAGAATTATAAATGCCTTTGAAGAAAATTTCCTCTGCATTTTGTATGATATCTTTCACTGGCAGTTTTTTAGTATGCTCTTCAGTTGTTAAAGTATACATAGTTTAGATAACCTGTTCCAACAAGCCTCTAGCATTTAAGTTCTTAGGAAGAAGAGTACAATGTTGTATTAAAATTTTTTTTAAAACTTTAATTTTGTTTTTTTCTCTCTTTTTTTCTTTAACTGTAGGTATTCTTTCCCCCACTTAACTTTTAAAAGTAAGTAGCTTGTAATTTAAGATCGCAGTTATTAGGTGTATTTCTGCATTTTATATATTGCTCCCAGCTGCTACAGTATTAGTTTTTATCACTGCATATTTTATGAAATGTCAGCCTTCTGTTGGCTGTTCACGCAGCATTGTTAGTGATCAAAGACACAACATAAAGGAAAGGAAACTAAACAGTTGCCCAATCTTTGCCCTTCATTGTGATAGAAATTCTATAAAATTACTTTATTGTAAAAATTCAACTTTTGACATCATGTAATCTGCAAAGGAATTTGTTTTTAGTGAACTAAAATGACAAAAGGTTCAATATAATGAAATCCAGTTATAAGGATAATTTGCTCTTTTCACCAAGTTTTCTTTGTTAAGAAATGAAGGTAATATGTCACATGTCATATAATGCAGTGCCATATTTTGATACCCAGCCCCACAGTATAAATAAATAATTAGTTTAAACTTCTTTTGGTGACACAAAATACATTTTATAATGTATTGTGTGCATTACGTTGTGCATGATCTAATATATTATATTTCTATTTATTTTTTTTGGTTTAAAATATTTTATTTTTAAAGGACTGATCTTATTTCAGTGATTGCATTGATAGAGAATAGGAGAAGAACTTCCAAACCTTAAGGAAAATCAGTTAAGACTAAAAATCTTGAATGATTTTGATCAGCTGTTGTGCATGCACAACACAGCAGTTGGTTCTATCAATTTTATGTTTTGGGAGAGTTTATTAAAATGAACTGCTGCTTTCAGTACATCATTGATAAGGATTTTGCTTTATACCTGTTGCTTTGGGGTGGGGATAGTTTTACAATTGCAGTCTTATAGTTGGTGACAAAGTTCTGTGAAAGTGAATGTGGATTTTTGGTTTTTCATTGTGGGAATTCCAAAACCTAAAACAGAATGAAGATTCAGCGTACATGCTGTTTTTCTTTAAGTGTACTTTCGTGACTGTCTGAAAAGAATAGTTTTCAGTCAATAATGATATTTGTATTATTGTTATTTCTTGTGTAGTTTCCTTTTTTATTCACATATAAAAATAATTATTTTATGGGGGAGGAATTAGGCCTTTGGAAAGCAGTTTGAAATCTAAAGCCACAAATATCAGTTATAGGCATGTTTTTGTGCTATATTTTTACTTTTAATGTCTGATTTATAGGTCAAGAGCCTTGGTGTACTTTGGAGTTTCCTAGAAAATGCAGAATCTTGGGTCCAACATCATACCTTCTAAAGTAGTTTGTTTTATTAAAATTTAGTTACAGTTCATATGGACATTAAAATCCAAGATAAACTGTTATAAAGCATCTTGTCCAACCTTTCATTTGTATGAGTATATGTAGCTGCATGTTTTTATTGTGTACTGATTCTGAATTTGATCAATTCCAGTTTTAAAGGAGACAGTAAATACTCATGAGAATTTTAGTAGGGCTCAGAAGTAGACAATCATATTCAATCTGGTGTCTTGTGCCAGTCGGTAGCCAGTTACAGCCAGAAACATCCACATCTCTGTAGTGTATGTCGAAAGCTTTTACTTTCCTGTTAGTGTTTTATTTTGGGCAGGGCACTAACTTTGCTGCTTTCCAGATACTCAGGATTACTTCCTTCCAGACATAGTATAATAAGCATTTTCAAAATGTATTTGACTACTTGTTTTCCCCATGATATACTCTGGAAAGCCTAGTGTGGCCAAAATAGCCTGGAAAGTACTCTTTATGTTGTTTGGTGATGTAAGGATGTGTTGACATATTAAGACATTTGGAGACATAGTGTATTTGTTTTTTGTTTCTGTGATAAAATACCAATGCCCCTTGCCCCCCAATACTGTAACAACTTAAGGAAGAATGAGTTTATTTTGGCCTATGGTTTCTAGTCCATATCCTGGTTGGGAAGACATAACTACAGGCAGACATGGCATGGAAGAGGAAAGATGGCTAATCACATTTTATCCTCACAGAGGAAGCAGAGAGGACAAAAGGATAAACAGAGGTGTGGGGAAGGGAGAGCAAACATGAGAACGAGAACACAAACTGAACAGAAACTGATCTGACATTTTATAAACTAAAAACCTACCCCTAGTGAATACTTCCTATAGCAAGACTCTGCCACTCCCAGTTGTGTATTTTTCCTAAAGGAGTGCTGCCAGCTCAGGAAGAAGTGTGTTCACATACACTGTAGGAGCCTGTAGGGTCATTTCTCGGTCAAATAACCAACAGGGTTTGGTAACTTAACTCAAAGTCTTCCAAATTTATTTGACCTTAAGAAACAAAGCTGAATTCCCCTTTATAATTTTATTGTATTTGGTTGGTTTTCTCCCCTGAAACATTTAAACAATGTGTGCACACATAGTGAACTTTCATGCCCCCAAACATGTCAGTGCATATTTTCAACAAAAGGGAAGTCTTTCAGGATTTTAAGATACTGTCAGTTTCAATAAATGAAAAATTAGTTCAATAGTTGTATCTACTCTGTCTTTTATTTTCTTTTCTCAAATGACCCAATACTACTTTTTAAAAAAAATATAGTATTTTATCTTTTAATGAGAATTCAACTCTCTTAGAAGTGTGTGTCACATTGGAAAGTTTATTGTGGAGGCTAATTTTGGTCGCTTGTTTAGGCTGCTCTCAGCTCTCTACTTTTACTGTTTTGTTGATTTTCTTATGGCTAGACTCCTTGCAACCCAGGCTAGCCTCTGGATCCCTACTTATGGCCATTCTGCCTCTTTCTCCCAAGTGACTGGATTACTGGCTTGTATCCTCAAGCCCTGCTTAGTTACATGTGAGCACTTTGCTTGGGTGTGTGCATGGAGCTTGTGAGACCATGAGTGTGATCTCTTGGAACTGGATTATGGGCAGTGTGAATGGCCATGTGGATTCTGTGAACAAAAACCAAGTCCTCTGTAAGAGCAACCAGTGTTCTCAACCTCTAAACAATCTCTCTAGCCCTTAGTGTTTTACTTTTTATTATTTTGAGTTTTCCCTTTTTTTCTTTTCACTAGTTTCTTTTCCCTATAAGTGCTAAAATTGGCATGTTTTAGGTGTCTTCTGGTTTTGTTGTCATATATTACATATATGTTTTTAGAATAAAATATAATATTATTTCTTCCATCCTTTTCATACCTCATTGAGGTATCAAATTCATGATCTCTTTAATTGCTGTTACACAACATACACAAACACATGCATACAAAAACATGCACAGATGCATGTATATACACAGTTGTGTGTGTGTGCACAAATATAAACTCTTACATATTATATATGAATATAATTTGTTCAGTCTATATATACTTACTTGAATGTGTATGAATCCAGGACTGACCACTTAGTATTGGATTAACCACTTTAGGGACTTTTCCCAGGGGAAGACAGTTTTTCTGACTTTCAGCATTCCTTAGTTGCTTCTTTGTCTAGGGTTGAAGCCCAGTGAGACTCCCCAATTCCATGTTAGTATATCACCAAATATCATATAACTCAACTCTTTGTTTTTCAGTTTTTCCAGACAGAGTGTTAAGTCATTACCCCCTGAGCCATCTCTCTGTCCATCTACTTTTTTTGGTGTGTGTGTGTTATTGAAACTTGAGTTCTCTGAATTTGATTGAACTGCTATCTAGCAAGCCCAGGGATCTTGTTCTCATCCCTCTTTCCCATAATGCTGGGGTTACAGCCTTTTTTCTGTGTCCAGCACTTTACACGGGTGCTGGGGATCTTTTTTTTTTATGTGAAAATAGTAATTATTTCAAAACCTTTACAAACTGAGTGTTTTATAGATTGTGTCAAATAAATGTGCGAAGGATTAGCCACCTTCCAAAAACTCATCTGAACTAAATAGATTCCTTTTATAGTAATAGGCCTGGGGAAAATACATAATTTAAAAGGAGCAATGATAGATAAGATGACATTTTATACTTAAAAGGATAACTCCACTTGTATGCTAGCACTTTACTTTCTGAGGTGTTACTCCAGCCTTTCCTTCACGATCTTTAATCACTGAGGGTGATAAAACGAAGTCCCCATATGGTGATTTTTGCTTGCCACATGATCTAATTTTTTTTGTTGCTAGAAGACTATTCTTTTTTAAAAATTTTAAATATGTGTTTCATATCTACAAACTTGATTTTTGTAAAAGGATTGAAATGATACTCTAAGTTCTAAAATCTGAAAGCTCTGAACAAAAGTGTAATTTTTAAATGTTCTTGGTAAATTAATATTTCTATTTTCATGTAACTTAGCATATTAGTTATACTTGACTTCTGCTCAGACTATACAGTTTGAAAAACTCTAGGAGGTATATCTAATTCTTTTTTTTTTTAACTTAAAAATTTCGACCTCCTCCCCTCCTCCCATTTCCCTCCCCTCCCCCTCCCCCTCCAGTCCAAAAAGCAGTCAAGGTTCCCTGCCCTGTGGGAAGTCCAAGGTCCTCTCCCCTCCATCCAGGTCTAGGAAGGTGAGCATCAAAACAGACTAGGCTCCCACAAAAGCCGGTACATGCAATAGGATCAAAACCCAGTGCCATTGTCCTTGGCTTCTCAGTCAGCTCTCCTTGTCCAACACGTTCAGAGAGTCCAGATTGATCACATGCTCCATCAGTCCCAGTCCACCTTGCTTTGGTGAGCTCCCAATAGATCAGCCCCACCATCTCAGTGGGTGAGCGCTCCCCTCATGGTACTGACTTCCTTGCTCATGTTCTCCCTCCTTCTTCTCCTCATTTGGACCTTGGGAGCTCAGTCCAGTGCTCCAATGTTGCTATATGTCTTTGTTATCTATAAAGTTATCTACAATGTTTCTGCTTGAGAACCACATCTATTAATTAAACATTGCCAGTAAAACTGTGTTTTAAGTAAGGTTGTGATTTTGTGTTGGGCTTTAAGGTTATTAGAAGAATTCTATTAAGGAAGGAGTCTTGTGTTGAAGAAATGGCTCAGTGATGAAGAGCTCATCCTTTTCTTGCACAGGATCAAGTTTAGTTCTCAGTATTTGTGTTGGGCAGCTCACAACTACATTCATGTACACACACTCACACACATACAGAGATGCACACTTTTTCTTGCGGTCTCTTTCAACAGATGTATTTTACAAAAGAATCTGAAGAAGGAAGGTAAATAAATTAGCTATTTCTTACTTTTTGATTTTTAATGTTTTTATTGTTGGCTGCTGTTTTTAATTTTCAAGACAGGATATCACTATGTAGCTCTGCTGTTCTGGAAGTCACTATGTAGACTACTAAACTGACCTTGAACTCAAAAAGATCCGCCTCTCTGTGCAACCCTCGTGTTAGGATTAAAGGTATGTGCCACCACTCCTGGCCTAGCTGTTTCTTTTTACGTCAGTTCTCCAAACCTTCATGATTACCTTTGATAGTTGAAGGAGATGAGGTCTTAAGAATATTCAGTGCCCAGTCCTCTCTTAATTGGTGCTTTTCTGGTAGAAGAACATGTGGTAGTCATGGTAACTCATAGGCCTATGCTCTCTGTCAGTCTTAATTTTTCCTAAAATGATAGCGGAGAGGAATCTCAATTAAGAAAATGTTTGTCAGAGAACTCAGTTATGTGTTCAGGATTGTAAGTGAAGTGGATTTGAAAGCCTAGATTCCTGAAACTGCATTTGGATCCACATTTCAAACTACAAATTTTCTTTGTAGCAGACATAGACAGTGCCGTGCTGGAAAGTATCCCTTATTGACTTGACCAGCATCTGCATACTTCCCAGTACTTCAGCCTCTCATCAGAAGAACTGGTTTTTGGTGCTAGTGGTGAGGTACCAGGGGTAGAACCCAGGACCTCCTGTGTTGGGCAAGTTCTCTACTATTGAGCTGCATTGCTCTCTGTTTCATTGTCCTCATCTGAGGTATTCTAAGATTTTATGAGGATCAGTGACCCAGTGTGTTTTTGGAGTACTTAATATGGTTCTCTACCAGAAGTAGAATATTTCAGCAAATGTTAACTGTCACTAATTCAAGAGAAGAAGTAAAATGTATGACATTAAACAATATTAGGTCAAATAGGTTTGCCAAATTGTGAAATATTAAATGTTTTGCTATTCTGATATAGCTTGGGTCTGCCTGGGCAGTTGAACAAGCTGAGGTCAGCACGTGCAAGTGTTGATCTTTGTCACTCATCAGGCTGTGATGGTGTACAGGATGTGCAGTCTGCATTAGATATTGAAGTGTGAATGGAATGCGCTGACAGGGAGTTGGCATTCACCTTGCTGGGTTGATGCACAAAGTTTGTAAACCCAACCTTGCCTGGGATTGTTGGATGCTGACTGTGGCACTGAGTAGGCTGGGCTAGTGTATGAGCTGAGAGACCCAGCTGTGCCAGGAGAGGAGAGGATGGCTGCAGTTGCTCTTCTGCTAGTTTGGATTTTGGAAGAGGTCAAGAACCTTCAATAGTATCAGAAATGTGCTTTCCTCATTTTTAACTATATTGAGGTCTTAATTAATATGTGAGCATTGCTGGCACATATGTGAAAACTCCTAAGACCTTAAAATTTTTAAAAGTTGGCTTACTTCTTTTGTTTACATTTTAGAATTATTGTGTTCAATAAAATTTTGGTTTTCTGCCTATTTAGGCTTTTTCCTAGGAACACGCAATTTTGAAATTAAAAAACAAAATGCAGAGAAAGAGACAGACAGACAGAGAGACTGACTGAGCATTTAGGCATTAAATATGCATGTTAATTAGGAAAAATTATAAGAATATGAAACCAGATGTTACATAAATTATTTGATCCCAGGATAATAGTAACTTATTTACTGACAATATTTTTATATTTGCATGTGTATATCTATTTTATTTTTCTATATTTCCCAATATTTTTGCAATTTCCTTAAAAGTTACCAGAAAAAGAATTGGCACTTTCTGCTTTGAAGTGGTAGTAAAGAATTCTGTGTGGGCTACTGAAGAAGCCAGTTGTGTGCAGCCTTACTCTAGGGCTGGTCTTCTTCTGTCTTTACTGACTTTGCCTATGTTGTGTCCCATTTCTTCTTTCTTGTTTTTGCTCATGGTATATTTCTTCTTTTAATAAATATATTCTGTCATAGCACAGTTAATTAATAATCCTTGTAGAGTAAAAAAAACTGAAAATTGGTTTGAAATTTAAATACATCTAAAGTTTATATTAAAAATATAATAAATTACAATCATTGGGATACTGTGTTGTTACTTTTTAAAAATTTGGTTACAGTGATGTTTCTTAAAGAAATAGCTGTCATTCTTCAAATAGTGACATCATTGTAGTTTGACTATATATTAAGTATTTATGTATGTAGTCCTCAAGTATGCATATTTTTTTAGTCAAAAGATAAATGTTTTCACTTTTAAAAGCTATCTATAGAATAAAGGGGTCTGTATTTTCACATGACCAAGATGAAAAAGAGACATTTGCTTTACTGGTTAGCAGTTTTTAGTTTAACTATAGAAAAATATGATGTGTATGTTTTATTGTCTAAGAAACTGCTGGCAATACTTAGTCTCCATATATACACTCCAATTTAGCAAAGTACTGTTTATAGCTTTTCAAATGTGATTCAAAGGTAAATTGAGGAAATATTGCATCAGAATGTAGTAAGTCACAAGAAAAATACATAAATCATGAAATAGTTTCAATATAATGAATCTAACTCCACATAAAATGGCTTCTGAAAATATTTTTTTCCAAAGGGTATGACTTTGTTACTTAATTTAGTGATCACCTATACTGTTTGATACAATAAATTCTATTGAACCATAGTAACTTTAAGCTATATTTGTTATAATTTTTATACCTGTGTTGTCGATTTATACTTTATATTTCATCACCTCATTTATTTGAAACATTTGATAAGTCACCAATAATGTACCAGGTTATTTAATATTAAGGAGTAATGCATAAGTACCAATTAGTGACAAGTAGGGCCATACATTTTAAAGGAGAGTGTAGTGGGGTATATTGGGTTGTTTGGAGAGAGGAAAGGGAAGGAAGAAATATAATTGAATTCTAATCTAAAAAAAAACCCTCAAACACTGTCTGTTTTACAGATTTATTATTGAGATGTTCTTTAGTTAAGTTGGTTATCCACAGGAACTTTAGTGTAATTGTTTGGGGGTTTACGTAGAAAGATCTGTGCTGAGTATGTGTTTGAAGTCTTTTATTAAAGAAAATACTTTTTTTTCTATAGGAAAAGAACATGGAAATTAATTTGTAACTTATAAATATTATTAAATTATTTTGAAATATCCATATTCTAAATTTCACCTTTTAGTAATGCTGGGAAATACATTTTGGATGGAATTTTGTTTTTCTGATGGTGAATTACCTTTCAATAAGTTATATGCTCTTAAAATGTGATGATATTTTACTGTGCATTAGGATTTCAACAGTTTTCTGTCATTATAACCTTTATATCATTTTAGTGAAAAATTAAATGAAGTGGTATCAGTGATTTGTTTTCATAAGCAAGAGCTTTTTGGTTCTCAACTCCTTTTCTGGGTTACAATGAATTATACACACCCATTTAACATGTCTTTCCTGGGAGTTCAATATGTACTGAGCTAGCAGGTCATGAGCAGTGTCATGCTTTTGTTCTAAGAACCTGGAATACCGGCATCAGTTATTTTAGTGTGTCTTGCCATTTTTGTTTGATTTAGCATTCCTACTAGAGTAGCAACATTTGAAACTGTTGTATTCATTTTTCTATGTAGCCATTTTCTGATAGCTTACTTGAGGGAGAAATCAGCTAGCCTCTCAATTTTTGATTCCTCTTCAATTCCTGTTGGTCAATAAAATCTTTGAAATAAGCTTAGTGTGCCGGAGAGATGGTTCAGTGGTTAAGTACACCAGCTGCTCTTCCAGTGGCTCTTCCAGAGGACCCAGGTTCAGTTTCCAGCATCCATATCTGTGGCTTAAAACCTCTGTAACTCCAGTTACAGGGGATCTTGATCCCTCTTCTGGCCTTCATGTGTACTAGGCATAGACATGGTGCACAGACATACATAAGGCAAAATACTTACATTTTTAATAATTTCTTATAACTTATTATAAAAAATAATAAGAAATACTTTTAAAAAAAGCCAGGTGATGTGATGATGGTACACACCTTTAATCTCAGCATTTGGTGGGCAGAGGCAGGTGGATCTCTGAGTTTGAGACCAGCCTGGTCCACAGAGTGAGTTCCAGGACATAAAGGTCTGTTACATAGACAAACCCTGTCTCAAACAAAATGAAGATAGATAGATAGATAGATAGATAGATAGATAGATAGATAGATAGATAGATAGATAGATAGATAGGAAAGACAGACAGACAGAAAATGAAAGGTGTAAGCTGCAGTTGTCTTCAAACACTTCTGTAGTACAGTGAAAGTTCTAGAAAATGAGCACAAATTCACTCAACACTTAGCAATTGAATATTCTTAATATTCTTACTATAATATTGTGTTGCATAAAACTTCTGAATGTATTTGTATGCTTCTGCAAAAATTAGGTTGTGGAGTCCTTGGGAATAAAGTCACCCATCAACACTCTTATTCAGAAAAGTTCTTAGTCTTCTACTTCCTGTATTTTATCACCAGATTCTTTTTTTTCCCTTTCCTTTTCTTTCTTTCTTTCTCTTTCTTTCTTTCTTTCTTTCTTTCTTTCTTTCTTTCTTTCTTTCTTTCTTTCTTTCTTTCTTTCTTTCTTTCTTTGCGAATCTCTCATTTAGCTGAGTCATGCTGCAGTGGTTATCCTAAGAGTGGAGAGTTTGCCTCATAGATGACCTTCTGACTTCTTACTCCTGATGCAAGCCTCTTCAGACCACAGAGTAAACAATAGTAACTTGTGCTGGCAATAGTTTGTCCTTTAGCTGTTCTCAAGGATGCAGAGTTAGGGAGTTTTGGACGACACTATATATGTGCAGAGTCTGTGACAAAAGGGTCCCCGTTCATTCCAGAGTCTATTTCCAACAAGCTTAAATGCACATGACAGTTTGCCAAGAGGATGTGTATAGCAAGGCTTTAGAAGCATTTTCTGGGTTATGCTTTAATATTCATGGGCCTTTTATAGTGTTTTCTGATGGAGGTGGGTCTTGTATTAATCTGTTGCTTTCATGGGTTAATAAAGAAACTGCCTAGGCCCATTTGATAGGCCAACCCTTAGGTAGGTGGAGTAAACAGAACAGAATGCTGGGAGAAAGAAGCTGAGTCAGGGAGTCGCCATGATTCTCCCACTCCAGACTGACGCAGGTTAAGATCTTTCCTGGTAAGCCAGCTCGTGGTGCTACACAGAATATTAAAAATGGGTTAGATCAATATGTAAGAGCCAATAAGAGACTGGAACTAATGGGCCAGGCCGTGTTTAAAAGAATACAGTCTCCGTGTAATTATTTCGGGGCATAAGCTTGGCATGCGGGCGGCCGGGTGCCGGGGACGCAGCCCCGCTGCTCCTATTACTACAGTTTTAACCTCTGGGCATTCGATAGGTTTGTTAAGGCATATGTTAGAATAAATTGAGAGTTGAAAATATCTTGGGATCTGAACGTATAGCTCAGTGACATATATAGTGTTTACCGTGGGGTCCAAGGGTAGATTCCCAGGCCCTCTGCAAAAAGAAAAAGAAGTGAAGTTCATTACCCCCATCCCCTGATAATAACTCATAGTAAGATATAAATTTTCAGTTACTAGCAGTTCATACAAGTAGAATGAAAACTGAAACAAGGACCCAAATAATTTTTTACTAAGGACTTGGAGTGTACTTTGGAATATACTTGGATTATTTATTGTTGCAGTGGTAAAATAATATAACCAAAAGCAACTTATAAAAGAAAGCTATTTTTCTTTTTTTTGGCTAAGAATTTTCCATAGACATAGAGTCTATAATGGTAGGAGAAACACTGCACCAAGAGCTTCTTAGACTCTGTTGTTGAGAGTACTTGCTATGTAACGATAACTTGGAATACAGTATATGAACATGCTGTCATGTCTTAATTTACTTTAGAGGCTATTCTGCTGTTCTAGATTATTCCATTCTTCTTTAAGTAGGAAAGAAAATTCTGGTTTTCTTTTGGGATGTACTTACATTATATCATGATCATCTGGGGTCAGATTTTTGTGTTTAGGCTACTAATTTAAAAATAAACAATTTACAGATTTACAATTTTCCTTAAAAGCACAAACTTATTTGGGAGAAGAAAAAAACTTCAATGAAAAATATACCAACTCTTTTCTTTGTTACCCTCCCATTCCCCTATGAGCTGTATTCCTACTTTAACCTGGATCTATTTACCCTGTTATTATCCATATAGAACTTTATGCTAGTAATGTATTCTGAGTTCCACAGAAAGAGGACTCTGTCATCCCACCTGAAATTCAGTAGCAGAAAAGATGTTTGAGAATGTAAAATAACTGTGATAATCTGCTTATTTATAGACTTTAAAATGCCAATGTTGAGGATAAAAATCAATGTGAGTAAATTTATTCACTTGATTCACAGATGTTTACTAACCATTTATGGTAACTGCTTACATACTTGAAGATTTACTTCTTTAATATGTCCATTTTTACTTTAACTAGATAATGTAAGAAAAACCATTTTCTTCCAAATTCATGTAAAATTTTAAAAGTTTTTGTTGTATGTGTACTTGAAAGAGCCATCACTGTTGTGATAGTAGGGAAACAGGCAGTCTTCTTTGGAAGTGAGGTGGAGGAAATAACAGAATTTGTTCCACGTTCTCCTCCTCTCACTTTGGCATGGTCGTGACAAGGACTTAGTGAACAGCGACGTGGATTCCAGTCTCACTTTAGGCTTGCCATTTTAGCAGTCTTGTGAAGAGGCAGCAGGAGGCCTGATGATCTGTAGGAGATCAGACACAGAAAACCAACCCTTTATGATTATAAGTGTTTCTTTTTCACATGTATTTAAGTTAAATAGGTCCATTAGGTATTTCTGTTTTACATTGAAATCTGAAAAATTTATATGTTTTTTTCTCACTTTAGAATCCTTTGTGGCCAGTGAAGAATTGATTCATTAAAATTAATATTTTCGTAATCTCTCATTTGTAATGATTGGCATACTACTACTATCCATTACACTAATATTTGAAATATTAAAATTTTAATTATCAAAATGTATATATAAATGTCATTGTTGATAGGTAAGATAATTTCCTGTGGTAAGGGTTAGATTATTTTGATGTTAGCATTGACCAAACATATTTGAACTTTAAACTATTTTAATACATTAAAACTTACTATTCAAATATTTCATGTTTTGGACCCTTCATAGTATGTAACTGAAAGGTTGAAAATTTCACATGATCAGAAAGAAATACACTTATGTCAGGATCTGGGGTATAATCAATGGAAGACCATTTACTTTGCATGTCTCTGGATTTAGTCCCCATTATCACACACATATGTATATATACATGTATTATGTAATCATAACATTTGTATAATGCATGTGTGCACATAAATAGTACTAAATAGTTTTGCTTAGATGCTATTTAGCTCAAGCTGTACAGAGTACAATTTCTCAAAAAGCCATTTTATGTTAGTTTTGTGTGTAAATATTTTAATTTTTATAAATAGTGCATAGGAATTACATAGTTAAGGGATGTTATCTGCTTAAGACCAGTCCTACATTATTTCACATTAGTCCAGTGAAATCTTACAAGTTTCAAAAGTATGCTTGTTACTACTGTTCTACAGTGCACAAATTTTACTTAAATCATGGTAACTTCTCATTGAAGTAACTGATTAAAAGAAATTACATACAAGTAAATTTTAAAACCTTGGTATTATTTTAATCTGATAACAAATGAGTTTAGGTTCAAGGTTTTTTTTTTTGGTTGTTGGCTACATATCTAAACCTGTATTTCTTGGATTTATGAGGATGAGTCCTGCTTTGGCAATCTTATAGATTCTCAGGAGAATAGTTAAACAGTGATTAATCATTGTTTCTTCACTGAGTGTGCAGAAAAGAATGGAAAAGCGGCATTTCACACTTCTGAAGCAATTAATCCCCATGATCTTAGCCAGGTTTGTCTTGTAGATAAGTCAGGATACAAAACGGTACCTAATTTATCAATGTATGCATGCCATAAAGTATAAAACACACAATTTATTTCATATCATTTATAGTCAAATGTAAAAAAAGAGTGACTTTGCCATATCCAAGAGTGTTTCCTGCATTACCTTCATATAAACTAAGTACCAGAGATTACAATGGGATTCCTGTTTATTGTGCACATCTGCTGCAGTCACTATGCATTTTCTCATTCACTTGCTGGCATTTTTAGTGATTGTGGCATAAATCACCTTGCTAATCAGAAACATAAGTGACGGGAAGTCATCTCCTTTTTTTGAACAATGGGAAAAAACATATGGCTTCTTAGACAGTAGTTGGCTGTTATACTGTTTATGTGGCAGTATTTTCTGGATTTAGAATTTCATATTAATTGTAGTCTTTTGGTCTAAGACATTAAACACCCAGGACTTGAGGTCCAAATATTTTATATCATTCTTATAATAAAAAATGACAATCCATGCCTTATTTTTAAAAAATGAAATACAAACAACTGGGAGATGAACATGTAAGCTGAAGATGCACTGAAGAAAGTACATATTTTACAGTGGTTTGTGATCAAGGTAGTTAGGTGTGTTTTTAGTTTTATTTTGAAGCAGTTTATGGAACAGAATAAAATCATTTTCCTTAAAGTGGTTAAATATAAGACTAATTGTATTTTGACAATATTTAAATATGAAAACTGTCTACGTATCAAAGATTGAAATTTTCTAATTCTTACGAAATTAAGAAATGTATGTGTATAAGCAGAGGACCTAGCTCAGACCTATACGTGGTCTGTTTGTCTCCTGAGTCTCTGTGAGTCCCTATGAGCTCTGGTTAGTTGATTTAACATGTCATGTCTCATGATGTCTGTTATCCCTCTAGCTCCTACGGTACTTCCTCCCCCCTCTTCTGCAGGGTTTCTCTGGTTTCATCTAGTGTTTGATTGTGGATCTCTGAATCTAATCCCATCATTTGTTGAATGATGCTTCTCTGATGTCAGTTGTGCTAGGCAACAATCTATGAGAATAGCAGAATATCATTAGGAATCATTTCATTGACTTTTTTCTTCCAGACATGGTTTGGCTCTATCCTGTGACTCTGGCAGCCTGCTTCTGGTTCCTGGCCATCCAGTCAGTGTCACATATCGGCTCCCTCTAATAGCATAGGTTTCAAGTTGGACAATCTTTGGTTAGCTACTCCCACCATTTCTGGGCACCTATATTCCAGCACTTCTTTCAGGTAGTACAGATTTTAGAGTGAAGGTTTTGTGGGTGGATTGATGTCCAAGTCTCACTTATAGAAGCCTTGCCTACTTATAGAAGATTGCCAGTTGGGACTCAGCATATCCCCCATTACTAGGGGATTAGAGTTCAGTTTCTTAGATTCCTTGAAGTTTTTCCTGCACTAGGTTTCTACATCGACTTCCAGTTCTAGTCACCTCTCTTAGGACTCTCTGCTTCCACCCCAACATCTAATTCTTCCTGTTCCCATCCCCACCCACCCCTAGTCCACCTTTGAAATTTTCTATTTCTTTTTCCCATCAAGATTTATGCATCACCTGTAGAGCCCTCCTGTTACTCTGTCTCATTCTGTGAGTTATAGTTTACTTAACAGCTAATATTCAGTTATTTGTGAGTACATATCATGTTTGTCTTTCTGGGTCTTTGGTTACCTTACTCTGATCATTTCTAGTTCCATTGATTTGCCTGCCAATGTCATACATGATGTTACTGTTTTTAACAGCTGAGTAATACTCCATTGTGTAAATGTACCATATCTTCTTAGGTCTTCTGCATATATGTGATGGTTGTGTATTCTCATGGGACTCCCGACAATGGGGGTAAGGGATGTCTTTGACTCTTGCCCACTTTTTTTTTCCTTTTTTTTTTTTTAGATTTATTTATTTATTATGTATACAACATTCCTTCCATGTATGCTTGCATGCCAGAAGGGGGCACCAGATCTCATTACAGATGGCTGTGAGCCACCATGTGGTTGCTGGGAATTGAACTCAGGACCTCTGGAAGAGCAGTCAGTGCTCTTAACCTCTGAGCCATCTCTCTAACCCCTCTTTTGCCCACTCTTGAGATCCTTTCCCTCCTTCTGCATTACCTTGTCCAGCTTTGATATAAGAATTTGTGCCCAGTCTTATTGTATCTTTTTAGGCCATGTTAGGTGAATATGCTTCGGAGACCTGCTCCCTTTTTTGCGGGGGGGGGGGTACAGAAATGGAGGAGTGGATCTGGGGGAGGGGAGGGGGTTGGAAGAGGAGAGGAGAGCAGCTGGGAAGAGTGAAGTAAGGGGAAACTGCAGTGTAGCTATATGCATGGTGAAACATGCCTGTAGTATTACCTTTGGGGAAAGTGGGGAAGGAGTGCTATGAGTTTGAGACCATCTAGGCTACATGCCTAGACCCTGTTTTTACAACTCTCACCTAACAAATAGTGAGATATTAAAAATATCAGAACCTGCTCATTAAAATGTATGCTATTCTAATTAAAGTAGCACCACATAATCCAACAGTTGAAGTATCTAGAATGCTTCTTTGAGCATTCAGTAGTAAACTGATAGGTAGCTATATAAAATAGATACTTTGAAGATAAGATTCGTCGTGTGAACTAGTATTTTTGTTAAAATGTCAATCACACTTGTGCATTTGTAGTCTTTATAGATAATGGAGCAGTGTGACTAGATGAATGTTTTTTTTAAAGTACCTGAATTTTTAAAAATAAGTTTGCATTTACTCCTTTTGCTTCAGGAATCTTTATTATTTTTTTTAAGTATTTATTTATTTATTATGTATACAATATTCTTTCTGCGTGTATGCCTGAAGGCCAGAAGAGGGCACTAGACTCCATTATAGATGGTTGTGAGCCACCATGTGCTTGCTGGGAATTGAACTCAGGACCTTTGGAAGAGCAGGCAATGCTCTTAACCGCTGAGCCATCTCTCCAGCCCCCAGGAATCTTTATTATTTAAAGGTCATCTGCATTAGAATATTCACCGACTGAATGTCAGCAATAAATATTGGTGTATGTTTGTGAGTATCTGAATGTCAGTATTTGCACCTACCTGGGGAAGCCAGAGAACAACATTGCAGGTCCTTGGGTCTGGTTTGAACTGTTTAGGTGTTGGAAGAAAACTTGTGTCTTTTACAAGAGCAGTAGGAACTCATATCTGTTGAACTAGCTCTTCAGCCCTTATTTTTGTTTAGTTTTTAAAATCATTACTTATTCCAAATATCCCATTATCCACATTCTCTAGAATGAATTATGTATGAAAATTATTTCTAAATAAAATTTAAAATTAGCACTTAGAAAACTTCACTATATTGTTAACTTTTTATTGATTCTTACTTCTTTTAAAGAATTAAAAGCATTTAAAGCCTTTGCCCTTTCTATCCTTCATTCTTATGATTATATTATTTTTAAATTGATTTTTCAAATAGAAACCAACTTAAAAGTAGTACAATTTTAAGCATAGATATTTTATTTTTGTTCATCATGATACAGATTCTAGGAAAATAGATTTTTCTTTAAAAATACAAGAAATTATAGTTGAATAAATGGATAAAAGTATTAAAATCAACATGCAAAAATAAAGTTCTAGTTTTCATAACCAGGGATTTTGCTGAATACCTGGAGTGAAAATTTCTGGCATCAAGGGCTTGATGGAATTACATAAACCAAAACATTTTCTCATTCACCCTGCTTTGAAACCTAGGGTCCATATATATATATATATATATGGACAACAGTGGAGTGTCAGTGATGCAGGTATTCATTGTACATTTTGTTTATATATTCTATTTGTAGAGAATTTTTATTATTTCTTTTTACCATTCCATTCGTTGTCTTATTTATGACTAGATTATATGTTGTTACTTATTTCTAACTAAAGAAAATACTGAAATTAGCACCAAACTAGAAGGAAAGTTAATGTTCTTTTATTGTGTTTTCATGACACATAAAGAACAAATATGTAAATGCCATTACTGATTGTCCTCTTCCTGATGGTGTTTGTCCACTGCACTTTGCAACTATCCATTTCCCCATTTCTATTTTGTAAGAGTAGATAATCCTGGAGAAAATGGTGAAGACTCTACAACATGATCGAGGATGGGCCTGAGACCTAGGCCATCTTTGATTTGTAACAATCTACTCTATGAGAACTCTTTGATTCTGTGATTCAGGCATTAATTCTTTACATGATAGTGCTATCATGACCATGTTATTTATGATGTCAACCTCTTAAAGGTTTCAGTGTTTCAACAGTCTCACTTTGGGCTCAGTTTCAGGCTCATTAAGGTTAAGGGACACTGTGAAGCCTTAGCAACTGATGATAGTCTGTTGTTGCTAAAGTTAGCTCAATTCTGCTTGTGTTTTGCATTGTCAGAACTACGATTTTGGGCATTTGTCAAAGCCTATGACAATAGAAAAATGATTGGCTGAGTTATAAGAAAAGTAAAATCACAGCAAGCAAATTGCAGCTTTTACTCTAAAATGGTGACTCTCAACCTGTGGGTTGCTATCCCTTTCACAAGGGTTGGCTGAGATCATTGAAAAACACAGATATTTTACATTATGATCTATAACTACCAATATTGCTTTTACGCAGTAGCAGGGAAAAATAATGTTATGGTTGGGGGGGGGGAGGTCACCACAACATGAGGAACTGTATTAAAGATTAAAGGGCTGCAGCATTAAGAAGGGTGAGAACCACTGCTCTAAAATGTGTGAAGACAAGCAGCATGGCCTTGGTATTTTCTGAATCTAGAAGAAAGATGTTCTTTTTTGTTTGCTAGTACATAAAATAGTGGCTATTTTGTAGAATACTGTGCCAACTATAATGGAAAAGTTTGGATACCATGGTAGTAAACAGTGCTACTTAAAGTAGAATGGAGAGAATTAAGTCTTATTGGGAGTGGGAACATCTTGAAGAGGTGATAGTGGGTCCTGTAGGTGACAGCAGCAACTGTATGCAAGGGTACAATGCCAGGAAAGATTCAGATTCCTGGGTTTGGGTAAATCATATGTCTTGCCCAAAGTTACTTTGGAGATAGTAGAATCAGTAGACCAAAAATACCACATATAGATGCAGACTGAGTGAAACGGTAGAATTGTTAGTCGTTGAATGTTAGTTGATAAGACTTGTTTGTTCTCAAACACATGCAGTGTATTTTAGGATGGATTTCTAGAAATGCACAAGAAACATTGCTTGCTTTGGAGATAAAGGTGTGAAGCAGCAAGTATCAGTTATAGTTGTTTTGTAAAATAATACAGAGCTTGAGATACTAAAGATCTTTATCCCCTTTCATAACTTTGCCACTGAGAAGTTTTTGCTTACTTCTGTGGCAAAGCAATGTGCTGGATCAAAGAAGTCAAGATAGGATTCTTTCTTATAAGAGACAGAGATTTAGGAAAGAAGTTGGCAGTCAAAGAAAGAAAAAAGAAGAACATTCAGTGCAAAGAATAAATGTGACAAAAGTATGAATGAGTGACAGTAGACTGCAGAGTCTTAAAACACCTAGGAGGCAGATTTGAACAATTCCATGGAGACTTCTCAGAGAACATATGACTGGGCATGTGAAGAATGTTGAAAGAAGGACTAAAACGTAAAAGGCAAATAGATATGCTACTGCAGCAGCCCAAAACCACTACAAGCAAGTAATTGGGTTTTTATGCTAAGAAATACTGAGACCTGAGATTGTATTTTTGAAGGTCCGTATTCATTATTTTGTTTGAGTTTTTAGTTTTTTTTCCTTCAGAAGGAAATAGGAAAACAGGAAGACTGGAGGCATAGAAGAACTTCAGGTTCTATTGCCAGACATTTTGACTTTTTTGAGGCATTATAAGCCAGGGAGAAATTTGATCGCTTTTACATATTAGAATTAGAGAAAGAGTTGAAGAGCACAGGTACTAGTTAAGAAATTATATTTTGGTTGGAGGAAATTGAGGAACTGAATCAAGTCAGGTCAGAGATAGATTGACTGAATTTAGCAGTTGGTTGCACTGAGAAGTTCTAAAAAGAAATAAAAACATTAGGCTCAGAAAGCAGATTGATTGTATTATCCCTTAGGTTCTTAGGTACAGGAGGGTTTAAATAAGAGGATGACTTCTGTCTAGGTACCATTATTATTACAAATGTTTAGATGTTTGAATAAAAATTATTTCTCAATCCCAGGAAAACAATTAAGAGATGTATGCTAGATATCATTAACATTTATGAATATCCTTATCACTATATGACACATTGGTGAATCAAAACTAAGTAGTGTCTTTTACAGGTACATGCAAGACTGAACTGGGATTATCAAGAGACATGAAAAAGGGATCTTGGAGAAGTTGAGTAGCTTTTAGCAGTGTGATGAGAAAAGAGGAACTTGTTGAAATGAAGGAGGGAAATATGAAGTCAATGAAGACAAAGTGGCAAAAAAAGAAAATGAACAGAGGATCACAAGTGAAGTGCTGAAAAGGGCTCATGAAATCCTTTTTTGTGCATTAGAAGTAGTGTAGTGTGAGGTACAAGTTTTGTCTGCCCAGAGGTAGGTGGTAGGTATAGCAATGAGAGCTGAAAACTACCAGGAATTGAACTATCTATCTGTGAAGATCTTCTTATTAGAGATGCAAAACAAAGGTTTATTCTTAATTTAGAAAAGATCTTCAAAATGTTGAAATGTTCAAGTCAAAGAGGGAAAAAGAGTCTATGATACAGGAGAGGAAGTTAAAAGTAGTTCATTTTAGAGAGTGTGTATGAAGAGATAAAACAACATTGAATCAAGACTAATAGATTAGTTTGCGAAGGAGGAGTGCTTTTAAAACATACTTTAGTTAACTCTTGGAGGATTTGGTACATTTTTTGATCATATTTATCCATCACCTCCCATATCCACTCCTCATTCCATACCTACTTTGTGTCTTCGTTCCTTTTCTTTTCCTTCCCTTTAGCCCACTGAGTTCTGTTATTTTTGCCCATATCTTCTTTGGTGTGTGGCCACTTAAACAAGAAACTCGTGAGTTTGAAAGTACTTGTAATAAGAGTAAAGGAATAAAAAATGGAATAAAAAAAAGAGTAAAGGACTACAGGAATTTAAGGCTAGATGGTATTTGATGACGAAGTGGCATGGGGATTTTACGAGAGGTTTTCAAAAAAGACTGTCTTGAAATCCTATGCATCATAGAATCATACCCATAAACTCTGAGGAAGTCGCAGTGTAAGGCTTCTGAGCCCCACACACGCCAGTTAGTTGGTTAGTTTGTCTTTTCTTTCCTTTTTTTTTTCTTTTTCTTTAAGTTTGAGTTTCACTATGCAACTCTGTCCTATAACTCACTGTGTATACCAGCCTTTCTAGTACAGTGATTAAAAAGGCATGTGCCACTACACATGGTAATTTATTTCAAAAAGCATTGTTTATGATTTTGGCCATTCTTACAGGTATAAGATGGAATCTCAGAGTTGTTTTGATTTGCATTTCTCTGATGACTAAGGATGTTGAACGTTTCCTTAAGTGTTCTTCAGCCATTTCAGATTCCTCTGTTGAGAGTTCTCTGTTTAGGTTTGTACTCCATTTTTTTTTTATTGGATTATGTTGGATTATGTGATCTTTTAGTGTTCAATTTCTTGAGTTCTTTGGGTATTTTGGAGATCAGACCTCTGATGTGGGGCTAGTGAAGATCTTTTCCCATTCTGTAGGCTGTCATTTTGTCTTGTGGACCGTGTCCTTTGCTTTACAGAAGCTTTTCAGTTTCAGGAGGTCCCATTTATTAATTGTTTCTCTCAGTGTCTGTGCTGCTGCGGTTATATTTAGGAAGTGGTTCCCTGTGCCAATGCGTTCAAGTGTACTTCCCACTTTCTCTTCTGTAAGGTTCAGTGTGGCTTGGAGAGGTTGTGGGGGAAAGGGAACACTCCTGCATTGCTGGTGGGATGCAAGCTGGTACAACCCCTTTGGATGTCATTGTGGTGATTTCTCAGAAAATTAGGAAACAACCTTCCTCAAGACCCAATAATACCACTTTTGGGTATAATTCCAAAGGATGCTCAATCGTGCCACAAGGACATGTGCTCAGCTATGTTCATAGCAGCTTTGTTTGTCATAGCCAGAACCTGGAAACAACCTAAATATCCTTTGACCATAGAATGGATAAGGAAAATGTGGTACATTTACACAATGGAGTACTACACAGCAGAAAAAATAACGACAGAGCTTGAATTTTGCAGGAAAATGGATGGAACTAGAAAACATTATTTTGAGTGAGGTAACCCAGACACAGAAAGACAATTATCACATATACTCACTCATAGGTGGTTTTTAAACATAAAGCAAAGAAAGCCAGCCTACAAACCACAATCCCAGAGAACTTAGATAACAATGCAGACACTAAAAGAGACTTACATAGATAAAATGTAAGTCTACATGGGAAGTAGAAAGTATAAAAAGACAAGATCTCCTTAAATTGGGAACATGGGGTCCTTGGAGGAGGGTTGGAAGGGGGAGGGGAAAGGCAGGGAGGGGAGCAAGAAAAATAGTTATAAAAAAGCATAGTTTCAATTTTTCTAATAGACTAAAAAATAATGTGTGCTTTTTTTTTATTTCTTCAAAGAAATCCAAGTGAGTTAACCTCTTTAAGATATTTTTATGTCTTTATAATCCTGACAGAAAAGTTAAATAGCAGCGTTATTTGAAATGAAAGTAATCAAGATAACAGTTTCAAGTCTACATGGTTTTCAGTATTTGTGTCATTTTTGAAGGAATCATGTAATTGCTTTCTTACCACAGCATAAGGAACTAAGTTTGGATTTCAAGAAAACACATTAAAAAGCTGTGTACTGTGGTGCACACCTTTATGCATAGTGTTGGGTGAGGCAAAGACGAGAGGATCTGTGTTGTTCACTGGTCAACCAGTTTTTTCAAATTGGTGACCTCTAATAAGAGACCCTGTCTAAAATACTGTGAAAGGACTGAAAATGTAAACTTTGAACTAATGATTGTGTCTTAGGTCCTTTCTTTTCTTTTCTTTCTTTCTTTTTTTTTTTTTCTTCCCTTGAGACAGGGTTTCTCTGTAGCTTTGGAGCCTGTTCTGGAACTAGCTCTTGTTGACCAGGCTGGCCTTGAACTCACAGAGAGATCTGCCTGCCTCTCCCTCCCAAGTGCTGCAATTAAATGTGTGTGCTACCACCACTGGGCTGTTTCTTGTTTTTGTTTTTGTTTTTTTTTTTTTAATTCTGGATATATGACCTCTTATTTCATAAAATTGGGGATAGGGTCAAGACTCACCCCTACTCTAGCATCCACATATTTCATAATATCTTAGTCTCATAGTTGAAACTTGAGTCCTATAGATACAGCGTCCAGAAGGATCTTCCTTTTAACCAGGATGAGTTACTAAAAAGACTTGAAACATATTTGCCTTGTAGAGAGTGTTTAAGTGTCTTGAGGTGGAGTTACTGTGGACCTGTCTTATTCAGGAGTCTGTCTGAATGTATGTCTATTACATGCTTATTGGAAGTTTAGAGAAATACACATATGTGGAATACATGGTAACAAAAATCACTTGTGCCTAAAACAATACTTACAATAACTACATAAGTGTAATTTTTGATTATACTATATAAATTGTAAGTATATATAACATAAACATTTACTGGATGATTTTCAAAAGGACTTTCTTAAGCACTTAATTTTATTTCTTCATTCCTGACAAATAGGTCGTTCTTTTTTCTTAAAAACAATCTATTTGTTTTTAAGAAAAAAACCTCCTAGATTGATTGACTTCAGTTTCAACTATATAAAGCACAGTCCTCTTTTTAATTGCCATTTCATATGCATTATGGATAAAATAATGGAATTTTTTATATTCATGTAAATTCAAAATCAAATTCAAATTTACTACCATATGCCTCAATAGCAAAACATAACATAGGCTATTATAATCATTTATATAAATTAGTTTTTAAAACCCATTCAATATGTTTAATCAATATGTCATGAATTTCATATCTATATAGTTGTCATTCTTGTAAATTCTACAGTATGTACTTTTATTAGCACATACAGATTTTAAATAAAACTGAATAGACTTTTCTAGCCTGCATTATGGAGGAACTTCTGCTATCATACAATTGTCTGATTAAATATCAGCAAAGAATCATGATGCTTAAACAAGCCAAATTTTGTTTTCCATCAATTATTTTTTAGTTAACTGATTATCCTCTTTCCAAGTTTGTACATGAACAGTCTAGAAAGTAAATCTTTACACCAAATAATTGTTCAAAGAATGCCCTTGTCTTCTTTCTGTGATGATCTGCCAAATTGTGATTATAAGTCCTTATGAAACTCAGGGCAATTACAAGGCATATGCCTGTGTGTTTTGTCAATTAGTGATGATTAGAAGTATTTCACCTTTTATGGATCTATTGGATCTTACCTTAGGTAATGGTTGATAGTTACTATACTAGAAATATCAAATGATCTATAATACATGAGTATGTATGTGAAAGTCATAGTAAAAAATAAAGGCTGTTTTCTTCTTTTATTTTGGGATCTTGGGGATCAAATTAGGTTGTCATTCTTGCATAGCAAATTTTTACCTTCTGATCCATCTTGCTTGTATTATTTTCATTCTTATATGCAGAAATTTTAATTCACCTTTGTAGAAATTTGTGATAGCTATATGCTAATTATCTTGAATTACACACTACAATATTTTATTTTTACTGTGCAATCATAAAAATTGGCTTTTTTCTTTAGTAAAACTCTGTGAATATGATATTTAATGCTTAGTAAAGAAGAATATGTATGAATGAGAGAGATAGAACAGCAGTTAAGAGCATGGGCTGTCCTTTCAGGGGATCCTGGATCAATTCTTAGCACCCGTATCATGGCTCACAACCTGCTGTTTTAAGGGATCACCACCATCTGCTGGCCTGTGCAGACACCGGGTACACATGATACCTATGGAACCTAAACATGCATTTAGGAAGCACCCTACACATACACCCAGACACACACACATTGTTAATAAGGCAGTTTTCACATACCTTTGACACTGTTATTTTGTAAGCAAACAGCATTACAATGGTTGTGCTATTTAGTTGTGCTTAAAAAAGATTTGAGTATGTATTTTTAAAAGAGTGGTACATGTTTATTTAGCAATTCCTCTCTCAATTTCTCCTTTTGTTTCCTTCCTCACATTCTACTAGCAAAATGTACAGTGAAAACCCAGAGGTATTTCTTTCATTCTAGAAGATTTTTTGTATTTTTTTTCTTGTCTGTTAGTATCATTTGATATGAAATCATATTCTTTTTGCATTAAACAAAATGGAAAAGGTGGAAAGGTCATTCTATCTTCTTGGTTTGTTTCTAGAGAATTATTTCCAAAGGTTCTGTGTTGTATGAAGAGAAGAGTTAGGGAGAGTTGTTACATTCTTTTGTTGTTTTCATTCAGCTGGTCAGGGCTTACTTAATTTCATTTTTGTGGAATATAATTATCTTATGCCTAAATGTCATTTTCTTGATCATTTTTGTGCTATTTGTTTATTTATAGCCAATTTCTAATTGTTATCACAAAGTATTGAAGACTGCAGACTCTAAAGTACTTTTTCCAGTGTATAATATTAACTACTGTGCTGTATGTACATTCTCTATGTCAGAGAAGGGTTGCAGAGGGATGCTTGACAACCACCTTTTCAGTTCTAAATAGCTATTGTGTACATATGGTAAGGTACTGCTGCTTAACAATTAGTAACTGCTTTGATGAAACTAAATTACATGTTTAAGTTCCCATCAGGAAGTCGCTTCACATATCTGTATTAATGTATTCAAGACTCGAGAAGGAAAGTTAATTTTCCAGCTTAAATATTTAATTCAAGCTTAAAATTTAGTCTGTAATTAGAGCTCCCAAATGGCAGGAACATGGAGTATTTGTCCATTTTAATTAGATTGTTGTTTACCTATTAATTATATATCATATCTTGTCATATAGTTTTGATGGTAACAGATGGTGCTATGAGTTAGTACGGGTTTGAACAAAATAAGATTCCACATGATTTATTAAGTTGCACTTTATTAGTGGATGGTCTATTTTAATCAGGTTATTCTCCAAACTAAGAACTATGAAACATTTTACAAGTTTTGGTAATTATTTGTGGACTCCTTGAAATTCCGAACATAAAAGAAGTCCAAGATGAGTGATAAATATGTGTGTGTGTGTGTGTGTGTGTGTGTGTGTGTGTATATATATATATATATATATATATATTTTACAAAAGGATTGTTTAGGGTTTTTTAAGGTACATATATTGTCAAATATCATAACCGATAAGAAATTCAATGCATTTTTCTAGGATAATGATAGGGATCTAGAATTCTATGCCAGAATGTATACATGAGGAATATTTGTGCTCACGTGCATGTGTGTGTGTGTGTCTACAATCTGTGATAGAAAATATAAAAGAATACTTGTTCTCATTTTCATTTTGGTAAGGTCTTCTTTTTCCTACTTTGTATTTAACGAAGAGATAAGATTTTCTGTTAACCAGAAAGTCTGTGAGCTCCTTTTTGTATGTAGGGAAGATGATCAACAAGATTCCCATTTTGAAAGAGTAAATGTTTGCTAAAAAGAGTCTAGCAAATTTGTTACAGAAGATTCTTTTCTTTGAGTTACCACGTAAATTACTGTGATCCAGTCTCACATTTCACATGTGTCTGCAAAGATAAAGTAATAGAAGGATAGATATAGAAAAGGAAAAAAGAATGCTTTGAATATTCCCTATTATATCTTTTATTTGAAATTTAGTATAATCCTCAATTGTATTCCCTTAATAGTAGCTTTGCTGTTCTTCCTTTATCTGTGAGGTCATTGTTTTTACAGCTGGTCAGTTTTTAGGTAGCAAGAGAAAATGCAATGTCTAGTTTTTACTAATTCAAGATTAGCGCAAGTGCTCCCCAAACCTACCAAATTTGGGGCTTCTGTTGCCTGAGAAGGAAGAAGTTTTATTTTTGTTTGTATCTATTCGTATATTTTAATTTGTCTCTGACTGTGCTTATCAGCTGTTCATCATGACAAGTACCTGAGATAAACTTACAAAATAATCTTGTTTGTTATTTCAAAAGTTTTAGTTGAAGATATGTTTTTCCATTTAGTTTTAGGCTTAGGATGAAGCAGTGTGTCATGGGCGAAGTACCTGGGAGAGCTAATCATTCACTTCATAATCCAGTGAAAAAGAAGACACGAAATAGAAAGCCCTTAGGTATCTCATCATCCCTCAAGCTGGAACAACTTAGTGACCTCTTAAAGGCCTCATCACCTCCTTGAAGCACCACGCTTGAAAGCTGCCTTTTGCCACATGGATCTTTGAAGAATAATACATGTCACTTTTAAAGAACTAGACAATGATCTTTTAGTATAATAATCCTTTATAATAGAATTGTATTTTAAATCATACAGGAGTCCATATTTTTACAATAGACTATGTATGACAAGGTACTTTCCATTATGTGTGAAATTGTCATGTGACTTAATATTTGAAGTATGTAAGCTCATCTTACATGTTTCTGAATTAAGATCTTTGTATATTGCAGTGTTATTAGAACTGCTAGATTTGTTGAGAAAAGATAGATTCCCTGCTCCCTGCCTCATACCCAATAAGAAATGATCCCTTTCTTGTGGCTTTATTTACATTTTTCTCAATGGTTGCATGCCTAAAAAGTGGTCTTACACACTGTGCTATAACATTCTAGTGTCTGAAAGATGTTGCACTGTAGTTAGAGTAATTAAAAGTTATTTAAAAGTAATAATCACTGGGGAAGACAAAGGAAGGAGGATCACAAGCTTGATTGTTTCCTTCCCAAGAGATAACAAATTCAAGGCCAAGTAAAGCCACATAGTAGGACCTATCTTTAAAAAGTTATTGACTTAGAATATAAATAGTCTTTGTTTTCATTTTTATTGTGTCTACCATTTGGAAAACTATAAATTTATATTATCTTAAACAAAATGAATTCAGTATAATATGCATCATTTTCATAAATAGAAGGGTCCTCAACAATGATCAGCATAGAAGGGTAACCCTGACCATGCACACATACCTTGGCAATGACCAGCTGCTCTCTAATTAGACTTCAGATACACTCATCTAGACAAGAACCATATGCCTTGTACTGAGCACTAACTGACGTTAGCAAAGTCTACTGAAGTCATGGATCTTGAAGGAAAACCTACAACTACTACTTTAATAAGCCAACATAAATCCTAGCTACATTCTAAATATTTTGTCCTCATACCCATCGGTCACTGTAGTTTTCACCCCTCTTCACCTAACAGAAAACATCAATCTATAAAAAATTTAGGTGGAGGAGCCCAGTCCCAAATGATACATCTACAATATAGCTCCTGCACCTAAGGCTCAGGAAACATTGTAGAAGAGAGGGCAGATGATCAGGAGGTTGTGTCTCCTGGTAATGTCAGAAGTCTCACCAGTATACCTGCCATAACACAAGCTAAATAAGGACAGTAGACATATGCTAAAGTTGACTGGGAAAAGACCTTGAGGCCTCAGTCCTACACAAAGAACTACAGGCAACTAAGGAATGCTGAGAGCAGAATAGTCTTCCCTAGGGAAAAATACACCAGTTGTTTATGCAAGCACACACACACACACACACACACCCCAATTAATGAGAAAAGAGGCCATGAATTTAAAGAAAGCAAGGAAGGGAGGGTGTAGTGGTATTTCATTTATATTTTAATAAAATGTGCACACTGGCCTGCCTTACAGATTAGGCAACAATGACACACACCTTTAATCACAGTAGGCTCACTAGTTTGCCATAAAAACCAGATCAGAGTGGTGTATGCCCATAATCCCAGAACTAGAGAGGATTATAAAATGGGAGGAGACAGCTTTCAGTCTCAGTCTCATTCTAAGGATTCCTAGAGGCAGAATCACCATTTTTGGACTGAGGTTGAGGTAGGAGTCAGTGACTGGCTGCTTTACTTTTCAGATCTTCAGATTGAACCCCAACATCTGTCTCTGAGTTTTTATTAATCTTGCTTCAGGAGAACTTAGATAGAAGAAATGGAATGTAGAAATGATAAATCTCAAAATAAATAAAGAAAAAAATTTAAAAAGCAAAGTAAATTGAAGTATGTAAATGATTCTAATTTGAAAAGTTATCCCTTGTAAAGAAAGGAGAAGATAGCTTCATATTTTTATTATGTTTTATCAGGCACACTAGATATATTCTTATATAATTCCAAAGCTCTTTGATGATTGTTATCAAAGCAGCAAGTAAAAAATAGAAATGAGGTTTTCTTTGCAATTGAGTTTCTCAATTCTGGCCCATTATTTAATACCCCATGAGCACTTTTATTTTTGCAGCTAACCATGTATAGATTGGGCTTTTCCAACTGATATGGCAGTACTGTTGGTGCTTCTCTTCCTCCTCCGCCTTCTTCTTTTCTTCTTTTTTCTCTTCTTCCTCCTTCTTCCTCTTCCTCCTCCTTTTTCTTCTTCTTCCTCTT
This sequence comes from Chionomys nivalis, assembly GCF_950005125.1. Classification (NCBI taxonomy): domain Eukaryota; kingdom Metazoa; phylum Chordata; class Mammalia; order Rodentia; family Cricetidae; genus Chionomys; species Chionomys nivalis. The sequence goes on from NC_080104.1 coordinate 6,329,454, forward strand.
CATTCTCCTCGTTTCTTCTTTTTTCTTCTTCCTACTCCTCCTGTTCTTCATTTTTTTCTTCTTTTTTCTTCTTTCTTATTCTTTTTCCTTTTAGAATCTTTCCATAGAAAGCATTCATGAATAATATTTATGAGAATATTATATTTGATTAATTACTTGATACTAACCTCAACTATGATAATACATTAACTGAGTGGAGGATTAAGAAAATGTAACCTAATGAATAGCTGAAAGGATTTTGGGAATTCTTTAATGAAATAACTCACTCAAAAAAGTTGATGTCTGGTTAAAGCTGTTAGTAATCTGTAATTAATATTTTTAGACAACAGAAATTTGCACAATTATTATATCCCATTTAATACAGGTCCCCAGACATACAATTTTCCTATAACAGGTTATGTGGTATAATATAGTAGTGCCAATAATAATATCCAAATATTAGTTATTCCAAACATTGGAGAATAGGAATAGATTAAAGGTGATAATTTAACTTTCATATCTTAAAATTATTCATCACCTAACTGAGCAGGAACATAAATTAAGAAATTTAAATGGAATCTTTTGACTCATTTTAATTTTTGTTCCCTTTTTGCTCTTTTTAGTAGGAGGCATGCATGGCATAGTATTGCTATGTGATGTTTAGCACATACAAAATAAAAATTAAAACATTACATGATCAATGTGTTCAAGACTTGAGTTCTTAAAGTTTGTTGTCCAGATCCATTTATTTATTCTGTTAGTGTATAGGGTAACTTGATAACCATTTGGATAAGATGAGTTCTGAGGAAAAGTGGTAAGTGTTTGATGAGATTCTCACAGGAATGTTGTGCAATCAACTAGTGCTGGGGAAAGATTGGAAATAAATCCTTTCATTGACCTTTATGCTTCTGTTCTTCTGTTCCTTTTGAATTCAGTGACTGACTGGGAAGCTTACCTAATCATTTAGATTCAGTTGAATTACTCCTTTTTGTCAAGAAGTTTTGCCTTCATAGTCCTTGGCACTTTATATTTACATATGCATTAGGTTAAAATTAAGTTAGTTATGTGTTTGTGGTTTCTGTTACACTGTCTATTCCATTACCTTGAGGGTAAAACCTAACAAGAATGTTGCTTTCTTTCTTCCTTTTTTTTTGTGTGTGTCATCTCCACATCTCCACATTTTTTTTTATTTTAATACTTTATAAATAATACCAATGAAAATTTTCACTTACTCCCCTCCTCCCACTTCCATCCTGCTCCCCCACACACCCTCTCCTCTCCTGCTCCAGTCCTGAGAGAAGGCAAGGTTCCCTGCCCTGTGGGAAGTCCAAGGCCCTCCCCCCTACATCCAGACTTAGGAAGGTGAGCATCCAAATAGACTAGGATCCCAAAAAGCCAGTTCATGCAGTAGAGACAAATCCCAGAGCCATTATCATTGGTGTCTCAGTCAGCCCCAATTGTCAGCCACATTCAGAGGGTCCAGCTTAATCCCACGTCCAAGTACAGCTGGATTTGGTGAGCTCCCATTAGCTCAGGCACACTGTCTCAGTGGGTGGACCAACCCCTCGTGGTCCTGACTTCCTTGCTCATATTCTATCTCCTTCCGCTCTTCAGTGGACCTTGGGAGCTCATCCAGTGCTCCAATGTGGGTCTCTGTCTCTATCTCCATCTGTCACCAGACGAAGGTTCTATGGTGATATGCAAGATAGTCATCTGTCTGACTACGGGAAAAGGCCAGTTCAGGCACCCTCTCCTCCACTGCCCAGGATCTCAGCTGGGAATGAATAAATTGGACTTCCTGAAACTGAGAAGCTTCTGTAAAGCAAAGGACACAGTCATTAAGACAAAAAAGCAACCTACTGAATGGAAGAAGATCTTCACCAACCCCACATCAGACAAAGGTCTGATCTCCAAAATATATAAAGAACTCAAGAAACTAGACATTAAAATTATAAATAACCCAATTAAAAATGGGGTACTGAACTGAACAGAGAATTCTCAACAGAAGAATTTCAAATGGTCAAAAGATACTTAAGGACATGTTCAACTTCATTAAGTTATCAGGGAAATGCAAATCAAAACAACTTTGAGATACCATCTTACACCTGTCAGAATGGCTAAAATCAAAAACACCTATGCTGGAGAGGATATGGAATAAGGGGAACACTCATCCATTGCTGGTGGGAATGCAAACTTGTGCAACCACTTTGGAAATCAATGTGGTGGTTTCTCAGAAAATTGGAAGTCAACCTACGTCAGGATCCAGCAGTACCACTCTTGGGAATATACCCAAGAGATGCCCAATCATACTACAAAAACATTTGTTCAACTATGTTCATAGCAGAATTATTTGTAGTAGCCAGAACCTGGAAACAACCTAGATGCCCCTCAATGGAAGAATGGATGAAGAAAGTGTGACACTTCTACACATTAGAGTATAGCTCAGCTGTAACAAAAACAATGACATCTTGAATTTTGCATGCAAATGGATGGAAATAGAAAACACTATCCTGAGTGAGATAACCCAGACTCAAAAAGAGGAATATGGAATGTACTCACTCATTAGTGGACTCTAGCCATAAACAAAGGACATTGAGCCTAAGTTCGTGATCCTAGAGAAGCTAAATAATAAGGTGAACTCAAAGAATAACATATAGATCCTCTCGGAAATTGGAAGCAGACAAAATCACCAGGCAAAAGGTGGGAGCATAGGGGTGGAGGGAAGGAGAGAGGGCGGGGAGAGAGAAGGGAGAAGGGGAGGGTTGGGAGAGCTTGGGGGAGTGGGATGGTTGAGATGGAGGAAGGACAGATATGAGAGCAGGGAAGAAGATACCTTAATTAATTTTGGGGTTGGCAAGAGGCTTGGCTCTAGATGTTCCCAGGTGCTTTGTCGATGTTAAGTTATGTATCATACCACTTCACTTGACATCTGGAGAATAATGCTAGCCCATCATTTGTTACATATTTTCCCTTTTAAAATGTGATAAATTTTTATTTTCTCTTCAGATAAGTCTGATATATTTTTTAATGCTCTAAACTAATCTTCTGCCTTTCATTATAAAATAGAACACAGATGTAGGAAAGCATTCCACAGAAAACATATATCTGGAATTATTGTACATTCTTATGAGTGTTGCATGGCTCCAGAATAATGCTTTATCTGCTACAACAGAACCTCTCCCATTGCATCTGAGAGTTACAGCCCTCCTTCTTTCCAAAGTCACCACTCTTTTGACTTTCAGCACAGTAAATTATTTCACTTTGTTGTGTTAATACTCAAGTGTGCATCTTTTTAATATGTAGTGTTATTTCCACAAATTCCTTATTTTCTTTACGAATGATCTAGAGAAGAACTCGGGTTGTTTGACCTGTTGAGTTCCTGTGAGTTAGCATTTTGCTAATTTTATAATAATGTTGCTATTGAACTTTGGTTACATATTCTTAAATTGACATGTAGATGTACAAATTGACAGTATTTTGGTGTAGCCCCTTGGTCATGGTGGCACAGGTAGGTACTCTTGCATCCTGTTATCATCAGGAGGCACAGAATACTTTTTTAAAATTTTTAATGCTGCTAGCCATTTTAAACTCAAAGCCTAGAGTCATTATTTTATTTTTTATTAAACGCATTGAATTAAAATATAAATTACGTCAATTCTCCCATCCCTGTCCTTCTTCCAACTTCACCCATGACCTTCAACACTTTTTTTAAAAAATTGATGACCTCTTTTTGATTTTTATTGTTAATCTTTCTTTGCTTTTTCTTATTATTCTCTCTTTCTCATACACACTCACTCACACACACACACACACACACACACACACAAAATTGGCTTGGTTTCTAGTATCAGGCATGATTTACTTTCTGTTGAGTGGAACTTAAGCCTAGCTGAACAACTTGGTTACAGCCAAGGTATGAGTGCCACTGTTGCAATTTCGGGACTTCCTGCCATGCTAGTCCTTGTTATAATTGGTGTCACAGCTGGATAGGACTATTGAATGTAATTGGGAGCATGGGGATCATGGGAGAGGGTAGAAGGGTTGAGGGGAGAATGGGAGGTCAATGGAGAAAAAAATAAAAACAATTAAGATTTTAAAAAAGGTAAACCACTGGAAGGAGTCTTTTAGTTCAGATATAACTCTTATCTTCTAAGTCGTGTGTCTGAAGTGTGTGGCGTCTTCAGCATTAGTAATTTACCTTTATCTTCTGATGGGCAACCAAGGGCCTCAGCAGTAATTTATATTGTTTTAGGAGTCACCTGACCAACAACTCAAAGTTAGGTTTTCCATTCTTGGTATTGGAGTTTTATAATCTGTAGCTTTTTTGAGGAGAATTGTTAATTTAAGTGGCAACATTTCATTTGTGTGTGTGTGTGTGTGTGTGCATACACATATGTGCATGTATATGTTTGTATTATATAAACATGTATACAATTTTAAGTAAATATAAATAATATGATTTCTTGAGGATTCATCAAACATTCTTAATGCTATTTTTCCTTCTTCTGTTCCTTTCTGTATTGATGTCTCTCTCCCTTCCTAGTTAAAAATTTTCCTCATTTCCTTTTTAATATCACCTAAACCCCATCTTTTTTTCTAGCACCTACCCTCCTTGTCACTTTTACTTTCCCTCTTTCTGTGGTTATTCATATCTGAAATTTGTATCCTTGAACCACAGATGCGATAAAACACATGGTATTTGTCTTCTGGTCTTTGTACATACTTGGAAGTTTCATGATTTCTGTTTTCTTTACAGCTAAGTAGTATTCTGCTGTGTATGTCATTGTCTGTTGATGGTCATTTGGGTTGTTTTCTTTTCTTGTCTGTTATGAATAGGGCAGCAGTGAATGTAGCTGAGCAAGTATTTGTTGAATAGAATGGTGTGTCATTGGGCAGACGACAGGGAGTGGTATAGATGGGTCATGTGGTAGATTTGTTTTAAGCTTTTTGAAGATCCATACTGATATGGATAGATGCATACTAAAATGACTGCATCTATTTGTATTCCAACCAACAGTGAATGAGTGTTCTTTTTCTACAACCTTGCTATTATTTGTTGTTAGCTACTTTGCTCTTAGTCATTCTGTTTCACTGTGCACTTCCCTAATTGCGCTTCAGGACTCTGTGTCATCCTTGCACAGGGCCCTGCTAATATCTGTGTTGTTCAGATTTTAGTGGATGTGCTGCTAGAGCGAGCACTTGTAGCAATTTTATTGTTTTGGTCTTTTGTGTGCATATTCTGCAAGTGCATTTGAAACTGACTGCTAATAAAGCAGTAACTTTTAAATGCTATTCAGAATGCCTTCACTGTTGAGGTTAAATTATCATTTCAAGTAATATGCTTATATATGTTTTGCTTGTGTTAGTTTGTGAACTTTTATTTTCTGTGGAGACTTTATTTTATGAATAATTTCCACAAATTAAAATTTAAGTAAGTAAATTTATGGTTAAAATCATTCTGAAAATAAACCTTTTCAGGTTTGGGAACAACACTATGGTTTTATTTAGCATTAAACTTGGGAGTTGACACACAAAATACTTTGTTAAGCATTTTAAGTTTTATTTACTTATTTAATTTTTTCTTGTTATTGACAGAAAAATTTATTTTGACTTATATTTAAATCATATGAAAACATTAATTTGCTTTGGTTTTACATATCTCTATTTACCTGTGATTTAAAGGTGTTCTTTTATTTATTTATTTTTTTATTTTATTTTATTTTGTTTATTTATTTTTTTTGAGACAGCATTTTACTACGTCTCTCTGGAAGTTTTTGTTTAGACTAGGCTGGCCATGAACTCAGAGATCCTCGTAGCTTGGCCACCTTGGTGCTGGGATTAAAGGAGTGTATTAATATGCTCAATTTAAAAGGTTTTTGTTTTTCTTTTTTTCTTTCTTTGTATTACATTTCATATTCTTGAATATGAAAGATGGTCAGTAAGTGCAGTTCACTTTTATATGTCAATTATTATTTCTATGGAAATTAAAGAAAAGTCAGGTTTTGCTCTTCAGGGTTTACATAGTCTTACAATCATTCATGAAACATTTTCCTAAGTAGTTAATAAAGATAATTCAGTTATCAAATATTAAAACTTTGTTATTATTTTGATAGATTAGAGCTGATTTTAAATTATGTTTAAGAACATCATTTTAGTCTGTTGTGTTCTAATAAGATTCCACGGCTTAGAAGGGGAGGTATGCAACAGGGCTTACCCCGTCAAATCCCATGCACATGGAGATTTTTTATATTAGTCTGCAAGATGTGTACAAAGGTAGTCAGACTAAAGACCTGGAGGCAAGTTCAGCAGATACTTTAATGTCACAGTAAGTAATAGGGGACCCTGAATTGCCTAATGACTAGTCATAGAGGGAGACAACGATGATGAAGATTCATATAATACAAATGAACTTCAGTGTGTATTAAGACAAATTGCCCATTTAAAAATAATTGTTAAATAGTACTAATTTCATATAGGTCAATTTAATATAACTATTATCAAATTATTTAGTATTTAACAGAAGGAGACTAGCTTTTAAGGGTTTTGATTTACAAGGAAGGAACCAGGGATAATAGCATGGGAAGATTTTATTGCAAAAGTGGACATGTTTTCCAACATTCAAATCTAATATAGCCTTTAGTATCCAGGTTAGTTCATTTGTGAAAAGTTTTTACTCAGTCCAAGGTACAATGGGAGATAGGAGACAATGTGTTCTTAGATATTATGTAAGAAAAGAAGAGGAAGAACAAACATCACCCTGAATGGCTGTGCTCAAGAAGAATATGTTCAAACTAAATCTTTGTGTCAAAGTTCCCGCCTCTCGCATTTCATTACTTTTCTGTCTGTCTGTCTTAAAGGGTGTGATGCAGTGACAGTAATGCTCATGTCGGTAGCCTGTAGAGCTCTTGACTAGTGGCAAAGATTTACTTCGCTGTGAATTTTAATTCTTTACAAAGATCTTTTTTCAAATAGAAACCTTTAATTAGTGTACATTAATTGTACAAACTCATGGGATGCATTCTGTTATGTTCATGCATGTAAAAGACTTTGATCATATTCTTTGCCCCACATAAACTTCCTCTTTTCAGACTTAGGTGTATGTGTGTTCTTGATTATGCACTTCACATGTGTATATGGAAACCAGGGCACCACCTTGGTGTGGTTCCTCAGGCACTGTCCACCTTTTTCCTTTTTTGAGACAAGATCACTTGTTGGCAGGGTTAGTGGCTTCCCAGTATGACTCAGAGATTCTCCTCTCTCTCCTCACCTTCTCTTTCAACTAAACTACAGGTCTGTGTGACCTTCCCAATTAATTCTGGGGAATGAACAAAAAATACAGTAGTTACTCAGCTCCCAGCCCTTCCAAAAGTATTGTTGCATAGGTCTCTTTTACAAAGAGGTTGTGTATATATTAGGTCTTGCTTAGAGTAGTGTGTGTTTTGGACATTTGCATCTTAGAATATTTCACAGAACCTCTTCTTACCAAATATCTCATGCTCCTGTAGAGTAGGGATCCTATCATATATGTCTTTGTATCTCCTTCTTTAAAATACTGAATTAAAAATGGCATGTTTGATGAACATAAGGATATGATAGCCCTAAAGTGGTAGGCTTGTGTATAGGAAATGATGTTGGTAGACTTTAAAGGACAACAAAGTTTTTCATGTGAGGAATACATTTATATTGCTCCTCAGCCCTTTGTTTAAATTCATTAGGGAGACCGAATATTTTTTTAAAGTTAGTATTTTTTAGAATTTTGGAATTATTAATGCTCTGTGTGTGTGTGTGTGTGTGTGTGTGTGTGTGTGTGTGTAGCAGATGCAGAACACAGAGAAGCCACATTAGAATTTCTAATGGAAAAATGTATGATTTATTTATATTGTTAGAGAAGGGATGATTATAGCTTCATATCAATTCAAGTCAAATTTTGTTATCTCATGACTGTCCAAGTTAAAACATTAGTTTTAGATTGGAGAGTTAGTGGGAATATACCCATTGATTTATGTACATGTGTGTGTATGTGTGTGTGCCATCTTTTGCCATCAGCATTTGAGGGGAAGCTGGTCTTTCCGCATCACTGGTGTGTATTGCCTGACTTTTTTATTTTTGCCCTTGTGATAAGTGAAACTAGAATCTCCATCACTCCTGTCTTCTCCCTTTTCCATGTCAAGCTTGCAAACTTCCACTCGTCCTTCAGTATGCTGTTTGAATTCGTCTGGGAACAGTAGATTCACTTGAGAGTTCCCAAAGTTCTTGAATTACAATTTTGAGGCTTAGTTTTTTAAGAGAATTTAAAGCTATGTT